>NW_007739511.1:34917-35913 GCF_000696425.1 Galeopterus variegatus | reverse complement strand
TTTGATTATAAGAAGCCTCAGAGTAGATCTCTTTGAATTTGTCCTACTGCACCAGGAACGTAGGCCTCCATTCATGTGGCCACCACTGAACTGAGGAATGTGGAATGGAGCAGATAAAAAAAGCTACATTGTTTCCTTATTGGAATTTGCTCTGGCCTCATTTGGATTGCTGGTCTATCAGGAAGAAGATACCAAAGTGACAAGAAGGAAGCCAGTTTTCAGTTGAGCAGGACTTTTACTGTGTTCCATGGTGAAACCATCTCCCTCAGAATCAGAGCTGCTTGAGGCACAGAATCTTGTAGAGATAGGAAGTAAAAATTCCTGGGTGTGATGTGGGGTGTGGCCACTTATAGCTCTTTTTTTGTTTTTGGACTCACATTCTGTCTATTGTAGACATTAGCATATAATAGACGTTGGTACAAAGTATATTTCCCAACCAGAAGGAAAGTGATTCATTTTTTAGGATGTCATCTTCAGTATGGCAACTTATTTTCTTCTTCAGTTGGCCAATCCACAAGTCTATCTGGCTGGCAGATTGTGGATGACATAGTATAGAGTAGAACCAAGTGGATTTTGTGATTATGGATCTGTTATTGCACCTCTTCTGATGTAAAATTTGTCACTTGGCTTGAGAGATATTACATGGAATCCCATGTCAGTACATCAGACACTATTTGAGCTATTACATAATGGCACTAGCTGAAGCAGACAGAAAAATCCAATAATACTCTCAGATTATGTGTCTATACTGGTCAAGATGAGTCATTGCCTTTTCTAGTGTGGAAAGGTTATCACGTACTAAATTTTCACATTAAGGGCTATATCAAGGGTTCAGCCTTGTTCTGCACTGCTGCCAGTTTGTACATTCAACATAGAGTAGCTATGCCGGCCATTGTGGATCTAAGTTCATGTTGATAAGCCTGTATACCATACATCTCTTCCACCATAGCTACTCTCTTCATGGGTTTATTGTGAAAGCACTGGTGTGGCTAAAAA
>NW_007739511.1:32685-33451 GCF_000696425.1 Galeopterus variegatus | reverse complement strand
TGGGACTGTAGTGTGGCAATGGTGCATTTTCAGCTTATACTCACATAAGAGAACCAACCCATCTGTGAACCAGAATCCATTACTTTTCCTGCTGTGTCATCTGGTAATTAGAGCTCCTGAGACCACAGGTGTGAGCTGATGGAGATGCATAGATGTACCAGTGTTAGGTGACATGGAGATCTAGACCACTTGTTTACGTATCTTTCTTGTAGTATATATGGACCTGCTTGGCCCTATCCCAGATGTACCACTTCTACTATACAGCAAATTGCTCCTGGTCTTGTCTGAACTTGTGACTTGTTGGACGTGACAGCACTAAGTAATGATAAGCATGTTTGATAACAGTTATATGATGTCATAACCTGAGATACTCAGTCTTTGAAGGGCCAATAACATGCTAGAAGTTATTTTTTAAATGGTGTATTGTTTTCTCCTGCAGGAGGCTTTTTCCAAGATGAATGATAAAATAATTAATGTGTGTTGAGACTAACTTTGTTCCCACACTTGGCTGAAAGATAAATGCTAACATCTACCCCCCTGTAAGGTTTTACATTAAAGGATCACTCTTCCAGGAAGACTTCATTTATTCCTCCCATTTAGGGTCATTAGACCCTCTGCTGGGCATCTATAGTACTCATTCTCTCTCTCTGTAGTCCGTGTGGTTGTTTCCCAGCTACAACTCTTCTTTGATAGGGTTAGTATGACAGTTTCCACTCTCCAAATTGCATTATACTTATTTAATTTTCTGTTTCTCTTGCCAGATTAT
>NW_007739511.1:22489-32431 GCF_000696425.1 Galeopterus variegatus | reverse complement strand
CTATCTCCTTAAATCACACTTAATTTTCAAATGGTACAATAACATAATAGTTTCACCTAACCTGATACATTATCCTGCGTACAACTGGAAATGGATTAATCCCTTTCCAAGAAGAAAAAGGTAAAGTCCTTAAATGATATTTACCCTTCTCCCAATATCCCATAACTTAAAACTGCAAATACTATGAAGTAAGGTCAACAACATTTAAATGCTGGTATAAAGTCAGCAAGTCTTATGGTACATGAAAGAGAACAAGAGGAACAAAAACAAAGATAGTTGCTTAATATGTGTACAGTATATATACGTAGAGACATATTCTTAACACAACAGGGAGAACAATTACAATCCTCATTTCTGTAACTGGTCACGAAGTCGAAGCTGAAATTTATAACTACCTTCTTCTACTGCCCATTCTGTATTCCCTTTGCCTTCAGTGAGCACCTCAGTGGGTCATGGTTCTTTACCTGGTGGAGTGGCCCAAACCTTCATCACTGAAGAGTCTGGGCCATTTGTAGTCTTGCCTGGATTTGGTTGTTGTAAGTTTCCATTGACCTTAGTCACAGGGCATGGTAGTACTAAGAGATGTCCTAAGGGATCTCCTGTTTTCCAGATATAATCTTCCTTACCTCCATTGTGAAGTAGTAATTTAACTTCCCCTTGGTAGTCTGGGTCAATCACACCAGCCAACGCAGTAACTCCTTTCTTAATCTATTGATTCAGAGGCATGAGGAGCCCAAAGTGGCCAGGTGGCAGCCTTAACTTCCAGTTCAATGGGATCATTTTTGTGTCTCTTGATGGAAGCATTCCTCCCTCTGGAACCAAGACCTCTAGACCAGCAGAGCATAAAGTAGCGGGAACAGGAAGCAAAAATTTTGCTAATGGTCCATAGGGGTAATGGTTAGTGGTGCCACTTACGTTTCTCCCCCTTGATTCCTGGACCCGTGAATCCTGGCTGTGGGAGAGACAGTACCATATATTGGGCACTGATTTAGAGCATATACAGCCTGCTGGAGGACTTTGTCCCAACCCTGCAGGGTACTGGCACCAAGCTGGTGCTGTAACTGTGACTTCAAAAGGCCATTCCACCATTCTATCAGACCAGCTGCTTCAGGATGGTGGGGAACATGTTAAGATCAGTGAATTCCATGTGCATGAGCCCATTGCTGCACTTCTTTAGCTGTGAAGTGAGTTCCTTGGTCAGAAGCAATGCTGTGTGGAATGCCATGATGATGAATAAGGCTTTCCGTGAATCCACAGACGGTAGTTCTGGCAGAGGCATTTCATGCTGGGAAGGCAAATCCCTATGCAGAGTAAGTAAGTATTCCAGTAAGGACAAAACGCTGCCCCTTCCATGATGGAAGCAGTCCAATGTAATCAGCCTCCCACCAGGTGGCTTGCTTATCACCTCGGGGAATGGTGCCATATTGGGGGTTCAATGTTGGTCTCTGATGCTCCAGATTGGGCACTTAGCAGTCGCTGTAGCCAGATCAGCCTTGGTGAGTGGAAGTCCATGTTGCTGAGCCCATGCATAACCTTCATCCCTGCCACCATGGCCACTTTGCTTATGAGCCCACTGGGCAATGACAGGGGTGGCTGGAGAAAGAGGCTGACTAGTACCCACAGAACGAGTCATCCTGTCCCCCTAATTATTAAAGTCCTCCTCTGCTGAGGTCACCTTTTGATGGGCATTCACATGGGAAACAAATATCTTCACATCCTTTGCCCACTCTAAGAGGTCCATCCACATACCTCTTCCCCACATTTCTTTCTCACCAATTTTCTGGTCATGTTCCTTCCATGTCCCTGACCATCCAGCCAAACCATTGGCTACAGCCCATGAATCAGTATATAATTGCACGTCTGGCCATTTCTCCTTCCAGGCAAAGTGCACAACCAAATGCACTGTCCGAAATTCTGCCCATTGGGAAGATTTTCCCTCAACACTGTCCTTCAGGGATGTCCCAGAAAAGGGGTGCAGTGCTGCAGCTGTCCACTTTCGAGTGGTGCCTGCATATCATATAGAACCATCTGTAAACCAGGCTCTAGCCTTGTCTTCCTCTGTGAACTGATCATAGGGAGCTCCCCAGGAAGCCATAGGTACAGGCTGGGGAAGAGAAGGAAGTGTAGCAGGAGTAGGAACCACGGGCATTTGAGCCACTTCTTCATGTAACTTACTTGTGCCTTCAGGACCTGCTCAGGCCTGGTCACGTATATACCATTTCCATTTGATGATGGAGTGCTGCTGTGCATGCCCAACCTTATGACTTGCTGGGTCAGATAACACCCAGTTCATGATGGGAAGCTCAGATCGCATGGTAACTTGGTGGCCCATAGTCAAACATTCAGTTTCTACTAAGGCCAAATAGCAGGCCAAGAGCTGTTTCTCAAAAGGAGGGTAGTTATCTGCAGATGATGGCAGGGCCTTGCTCCAAAATCCTAAGGGTCTCCATTGTGATTCACCTATAGGGGCCTGCCAAAGGCTCCATACTGCATCCCTATCTGCCACTGACACATCAAGGACCATTGGGTCTGCTGGACCATATGGCCCAAGGGGCAGAGCAGCTTGAACAACAGCCTGGACCTGTTGCAGAGCCTTTTCCTGCTCTGGGCCCCAATCAAAACTAGCAGCCTTTCGTGTCACTCGGTAGATGGGCCAGAGTAACACACCCAAGTGAGGAATGTGTTGCCTCCAAAATCCAAATAGGCCCACTAGGCGCTGTGCCTCTTCCTTGGTTGTAGGAGGAGCCAGATGCTACAACTTATCCTTCACCTTAGAAGGGATATCTCAACATGCCCCACACCATTGGACCCCTAGAAATTTAATTGAGGTAGAAGGCCCCTGAATTTTAGTTGGATTTATTTCCCATCCTCTGATGCGCAAATGTCTTACCAATAAGTCCAGAGCAATTGCTACTTCATGCTCACTAGGTCCAATCAGCATAATGTCATCAATGTAATGGACCAGCATAATGTCTTGTGGAAGGGAAAGGTGATCAAGATCCCTGTGAACTAAATTATGACATAGGGCTGGAGAGTTGATATACCCCTGAGGTAATACAGTAAAGGTGTATCACTGGCCTTGCCAACTGAAAGCAAGCTGCTTCTGGTGGGCCTTATGGAGAGGGATGGAGAAAAAAGGCATTTGCCAAATCAATAGCTGCATACCAGGTACCCGGAGATGTGTTAATTTGTTCAAGCAATGGAACCACATCTGGCACAGCAGCTGCAATTGGAATCACTACTTGGCTAAGCTTATGATAATCTACTGTCATCCTCCAAGTCCATCTGTCATCTTCATGGGCCAAATAGGAGAGTTGAATGGGGATAGGTGGGAATCACCACCCCTGCCTCTTTCAAGTCCTTAATAGTAGCACTAATCTCTGCAATCCCTCCAGGAATGCGGTATTGTTTTTGATTTACTATTTTCCTAGATAGAGGCAGCTCTAATAGCTTCCATTTGGCCTTTCTCACCGTAACTGTCCTCACTCCACAGGTCAGGGAACCAATGTGGGGATTCTGCCAGCTGCTAAGTATGTCTATTCCAATTATGCATTCTGGAACTGGGGAAATAACCACAGGATGGGTTTGGGGACCCACTGGACCCACAGAAAGTCGGACCTGGGCTAAGACTGCATTAATAACCTGACCCTCATTAGCCCCTATTCTAAGTGGAGGGCCACTGCGATGCTTTGGGTCTCCTGGAATCAATGTCATTATAGTCCTCAGATTTCCACAAATAAAAGTATTACGTATAGAGTCACTGAATCCCTTGCCTTTTATAAGTGGTGATTCAAGACCATCAAATGGATTTATCTTGCATATCTCTTTAAACAGTTCACACCAAGGACTATCAGTGTTCTCCATGTTATTAGAAGTTGAGCTGTTAGCATTTTTAGGTCTAATGCCCTGAAATCAACTGAAGAAATTAATCTTTAAGACTCTTTTTCTCTAGAACCACTCTTGGTACCAAAATCTATATTAGTCAGGGTTCTCCAGAGAGACAGAATCAATAGGATATGTTATAATTCTATGAGAGGGATTTATTAGGAGAATTAGCTCACGTGGCTTTGAAGAAAAGTCCCACGATAGACCATCTATAAACTGGATGCTGGTAGCATGGCTCAGTCCAAGTCCAAAGGCCTCAGAACCAGGGAAGCTGATGGTGTCCTTGGTGTAAGTTCTGGAACCCAAAAGCTGAAGAGTCTCAAGCTCTGATGTCCACGGACAGGAGAGAAGAGTGTATCCCAGTTCAAGCGGATTGAGAGAGAGCTTCACCTCTTTCCTCTGTCTTTTGTTCTCTCCAGACCTCCAGTGGATTGGATGGTTCCCACCCACACTCAGGGTGGGTCTTTCACACCCAGGCCACTCAGACTCTCATACTAATCCCTTCTGGAAACACCCTCATGGACACACCTGAAAAGATTGTTTTACCAGGTTTCTCAGCATTCCTTCATCTAACCAAGTTGACATCTAGAATTAACCTTCACAGCCCTAATTCAATGAATGCTTTCATTTGAGCTTTTCATTACTCTTGCAAGTCACCCAGAGACAAGATTTGCCCAAGGCTACAGAAGAAGTTCATTAGAACTATAAATCAGTGACCTACTGTTCTTTCTTATGCACTAAGAAAGATCCCCACAAAGTCAGATCCTGGGGCCAGTGATAATGGCTAGACAAGGAACAGGAACTTCCCCTAAAAGGGATCGTCAGTGCCATAGAGCAGTGGATCCAACTCATGGGCATTGCAAAATAGAAAAAATTTGGATTTGCCTAAAATGTGTGTTGTTAATTAGGATAGACTAAACTGCTTTAACAGAGAACATCCATCATATAATGGCTGAAATGCAATATAATTTTTCTTTCTTGCTCTCACAGAATCCAAGATGGGCATTCTCTAGCAAGGGATGGCTCTGCTTCCATGTGCTTATTCAAGGACCAAGGCTTTTTGGCTTCATCACACTCGAGAACCTTGTTGTCATCTATATGGAGCTGGTAAAGAGGAAAAAGAGTGTGAAAGAGACTTATTATCTTGTTAAGACCTTGACCCAAAAGTGACAAATAACTTTTTTCTTCAATCTGTTGATCAAAATATTTACATTGCCATACCAGCTGCAGAGGGGTTGAGTTGGGAGAATGCAGCTCCCATCTGAGTGGTTGTTTCCCAACTACAACTCTTCTTTGATAGAGTTAGTACAACAGTTTCCACTCTCCAAATAGTTATCTGTTATGAGTGGATAAAAGGAAAAACTAGGAGAGAGAGGACATTTGTTAAAGGTCAAACAGCACTCAGTTAAGTACAGCTACAAGTAGCAGAGATTTTGAACATAAATTAAACTTGCATAGTGAAGGAGACTATTAGGAGTTCAGAGTATCAGAAGGGGCTCAAATCTTTATACTACCAATTTCTTCCCAGTGTCTGTGCCTACTGACAGTCTACTACCTTAGGTTTGCCCCTCTTTCTCCTGCCAGGGAAAATAACATCTTCACTTCTGAGAGCCCATTTTCCTCTCCAATGTTCAGGGTCTACCTTTGCCTTGAGTCCTTGGCTGACAGGTTCCTCCCCTTATCTGAGCTCTAAGATATTGAGCATGTGTCCCATTACCCCCTTCTTTCCATGCCCTCCTTTAGTATATACATTATATCTGTATATATAATGTATATATCTAATATATATTTCCCTCTCACATTTCTTTCTTTTCTTTTTTTTATTGAATCGTAATTGATTATACATATGTTGGGGGTTCAATGTTGACATATGTTGATCAAATCAATATTACTAGTATGTATATTGTGACAAATTGCACTTACTCTTTATGCCCTTTGTTCAGTCTCTCCCTATCCCCCTCTCCCTCTTCCCTCTCACCACCGATAACCCTAGATTTTTTCTCTTCCTCTGAAAGAGTAATGGTTACTCTATAGTTGCCTAGATGATCTGTCCAATGCTGAGAGGTGTGTTCAGGTCCCCCAATAGTGTCATAGAGCAGATGCTTCTTCTGTCACTCTGGAATGGACTTCATGGAGAGAGACATCCTCTTCTTTTCTTTGGTCTCTGCTCCTCTCACATTTTTTTAAACTCTAGGAAGTGGCCATGACCTTTCTTCTAACCCTGTAAGGTTGTGTTGTTGATGTCTACATTCACAATCTCCATCCCTGTGATCTCCATGAGTCCTAGTGACTGCTTACTCCACAGCTATTTGAATTTAAAAATGGGTTTGTTCTCCAAAGAAAGAATGGATAATAATAGGAATTCAGAAATCACCTAGAAAGACCGTTTGGATGGGGAGCCTGTAAAGTTACCTGTTCTACACAATGAGGATCGTATGTCTTTAGGTACAATTGTCCCATGTAGAAAATGTTGGAATAGAATACAGTGTGCGGAGATCTTCCCAGGATCGCTGGGATGGAGAATGCAGAGAAGAGGAGGCAGATGGGAAAGGAAGGGTTACCAGGTGAGTAGGTTGACAAGAAGAAGCAATTTCAGTTGAAGAATCAGGTTAGAATAATTGATTATCAACCTCATAAAATGGGAAAAGGTCCCAGACACAGAACTCACATCCTCATCCTATAAAACCAAAACATTTTCTGTCCTTTAAGAGAGTAGAGTTAGTTATGGCCAATGTTTGGACTGGCTCTTTTGAGTTCTGATTTCTACTCCAGGCTCTGTTACCAATTAACACAGAGTCCATGGGTTCACTTGGATAAACAAGATAAGCAATCACAACCCCCCAAGTTTTTCTCCAGGATCTGTCTGCCAGGGCTAGGTCTTAATACCCAGTGTAATCTAGGAGATAAAGGAGCTATTCTGAAACCTCAAGCTTGTTGCATGCTGTTGGGAAACAAGATTGAGGAGAAGACAAATATATCACACTGAGCAACTGCTATGTACCAGGCACCACAATGGTGTTATATATGCCACCTATTTCCATCCTTACAGCTGAGGCACCAAGAAAATATGGGTAAAATGAGTCTATGGAGGTTATAGGATTTCACCAGTGTTACAAAACTGGTAAATATTGGAGTCAAGATTCTTCACATCTGTGAGATGACAAACATTCATTCCTCTGTTACTCAAATTTGTATAGAAAATGGGGGCGGATTCCTGCCCGGTAGCTCCCCATGTACACTCTAGTGTCTTACAGGATTTGAGGAAATTGAAAATCATTCTCTGTTGACTCAAACATGTTTGTTTACAAAATTAATTGGCTCTCTGTCTCTGTCTTCTCTCTTTCTTTCTTTTTTTTTTTTTGTCTTTTGTCTTTTTCCGTGTCCGGCAACGGATCGCAACCCTCAGTGTTGCCCCTGTACCGGACCTGGGACCGGCAACGGGATCGCAACCCTCAGCGTTGCTCCCGCGCCTCGCTCAGCCAGTGAGCGGGAACCGGTCTGTATGTGGGATCCGAACCCTCGGGCGGGAGAGCTGCCGCGCTTCCCAAGCGGGGATAGTGCGCCACCGGGCCGGCCCCGTCTTCTCTCTTTCTCTATCTCTCCATATATGTGTGTGTATATATATGCTGGTGTATAATATATAGTACATACAAAACATGTACTTATTCTTTGACCTGCTAATTCAACTTCTTCTATTGTGGCCTAGGAAACATGAATAAAAATGTTCAAAATGATATTGTTCTGAATATCAACAATTGATATATTCCAAACAGTTGACAGTTGAGGGACACAGTGAGATGTATGTAATTATAAAAAATAATGTGGTTCATTTTGAGAAATAATGACATTACAAATACTTACATGGTTAAATAAGGGTGGCAGAAGACCGGGAACAAAAGATGAGTGACTCAAAAATGTGAGAAAATAGGGGCCGGCCCGGTGGCACACTGGATAGTGCGCCGCTTGGGAAGCGTGGCGGCACTCCCGCCCGAGGGTTCGGATCCCACATACAGACCGGTTCCCACTCACTGGCTGAGCGAGGCGTGGGAGCAACACCGAGGGTTGCGATCCCGTTGCCGGTCCCCGGTCTGGTACGGGGGCAACACTGAGGGTTGCGATCCGTTGCCGGACACGGAAAAAGACAAAAGACAAAAAAAAAAAAAAAAAGTGAGAAAATAAAGGACTGTTTATATTAAATGTATGGACAAACTAAAAGATAATGCAATGGAAAATAGGTTAATTATAAGCAGTGAGATTATCATCTTTTAAAAAAGTATGTATTTTTCTTTTTTCTGTAAAGTATTTTATAATTAGAAAGCATAAATAAAATGTACCTTTCAGAAAAGAAAAATTCTGTTAGCAAGAAGGAGAGGGTTAATTAATTATGGGAGAGGAGGTGTCATCCCTGCAGAAGCTCAATTTCACATAGAATAGGACAGGGTAAGGGGCAGGACAAGGGGAGGAACAAGGACTGTCTACCTTGGATTGGCCAGTGGAGGCAATGAGGAGCTGCGGATAATCCTTTCTTTCCTTCGCTCTCCATGCTGAACTCTGCAGGGAAGCCTGTGACATCCTGGCCAGACTTAGGACTCACTGCTCTGGTCAGTCATGATGTCCAAGGGTCTGCTGTCCGCTCTGCTCCTCTGTGTGCTGCTGCTGCAGGCCCAAGGTGGATACCGTGCATGGAAGAGTATGCAGAGTACGTGGTGGGCTGGGGGAGATCTAGGGAGAGAGCAAGGAGGGGTTGTACCCATGAGCAGGACCTGGGGGTTGGTAACTTTCTGTACATCTGGCTCTGACCACAGTGCTCTGCAGACTCTGGGCTGTCCCAAACCGTGGGAAACCCCCTTTACCCAGCCCGAGGAATAGTGATGGGGGTGAAGGGAAAACCTACATCTTTTTTTCTCTGTCCAAAAAATCCAGAGACAAATGGTACATACTGTGGGGAAACGTGCATCAGAGCTGAGAATCAGATGGGAAAACAAGAAAATTATTCTTTAATTTATGTGCAATTGTGAGGGGTAAACATCCAGAGAGGGTTATGGGGGTAGGTATAGGTGTAGAAAGAAAGGACACTGGGCAGGCAAAATTTGGGGTGTTCAGGACAAGTTAAAGTTATCACAGGGACCAGGAGGGTGGCAGGAGAAGGAGAACTAATGAAAGGGCAGGGATACTGGAGATGGCAGCAGTGGGGAGAGGAGAAAGAGGGGCAAGAGGCAAGTTCATCTTCCTCTCTGGATCCTCCAAATTCTGGAAAGTGATGGAGGGTTTTGGAGATGTCTCAGGCTTCCTTGCGTTCTCAGGGTCAGAGTGGAGATTTTATGAGGGTGACTTAACCAAGGCTATGACTAATAGGAGAGACAAGGTCCTGGATGCAGGTGTATGGAAAAGCCTAGGCATCTATTAGGTTAGAGATAGGGTGGGAAGATAGGATTTAAGGTACTACAATCACCAGGATTTGGTGAGCGGCAGGAAGGTAGTTCCCTAGAAAGTCCAGGAGTGTTGCGAATGGGGCCTTGGTTCTGAGGTCCTGGAGGAGCTTTAAGTTTGACAAAGGTGTTCTTTATGCCCATGGTTCTGTTAATCCTCTTCCCACCCCTTTTCAGGAATGAAGGCCTGTGAGAACCAGCCTAGCATAGAACTATGCAAGTACCATTGTTCATATTTCCAAAAGTGTCAGGCAAATGACATATGCTGTTCAACCTTCTGTGGGAATGTTTGCATGAGCCTGCTGTGAGTGGAAGTGTGGACTAGGCTGTCCTGCTCCCCCAACTCTCTATTCAGAGACTGTGCCCACATCTGAAGCACTAGGACCTCAAATCACAGGCACAAGGATGTCAACAGGAATGCTGCCCTGCCTACTGTCTGTACACCTTGTCCCTGTCAAATAAACCAGAACAATTGCCAAGGGATTTTGCCTCTTTTATTCCCACTACTTGTGATCAATGAGAACTCAGTGCAGCCTCCACACATGGCCCATCCTTCTTGGGCCCTGAGACCCAAACTCCCTTCGCTGGTGCTTCTCTACTCTCTCTCTCTCTTTGGCCCACACACCCC
>NW_007739511.1:2501-21489 GCF_000696425.1 Galeopterus variegatus | reverse complement strand
CAGCGTTGCTCCCGCGCCTCGCTCAGCCAGTGAGCGGGAACCGGTCTGTATGTGGGATCCGAACCCTCGGGCGGGAGAGCTGCCGCGCTTCCCAAGCGGGGATAGTGCGCCACCGGGCCGGCCCCGTCTTCTCTCTTTCTCTATCTCTCCATATATGTGTGTGTATATATATGCTGGTGTATAATATATAGTACATACAAAACATGTACTTATTCTTTGACCTGCTAATTCAACTTCTTCTATTGTGGCCTAGGAAACATGAATAAAAATGTTCAAAATGATATTGTTCTGAATATCAACAATTGATATATTCCAAACAGTTGACAGTTGAGGGACACAGTGAGATGTATGTAATTATAAAAAATAATGTGGTTCATTTTGAGAAATAATGACATTACAAATACTTACATGGTTAAATAAGGGTGGCAGAAGACCGGGAACAAAAGATGAGTGACTCAAAAATGTGAGAAAATCCCCGGTCTGGTACGGGGGCAACACTGAGGGTTGCGATCCGTTGCCGGACACGGAAAAAGACAAAAGACAAAAAAAAAAAAAAAAAGTGAGAAAATAAAGGACTGTTTATATTAAATGTATGGACAAACTAAAAGATAATGCAATGGAAAATAGGTTAATTATAAGCAGTGAGATTATCATCTTTTAAAAAAGTATGTATTTTTCTTTTTTCTGTAAAGTATTTTATAATTAGAAAGCATAAATAAAATGTACCTTTCAGAAAAGAAAAATTCTGTTAGCAAGAAGGAGAGGGTTAATTAATTATGGGAGAGGAGGTGTCATCCCTGCAGAAGCTCAATTTCACATAGAATAGGACAGGGTAAGGGGCAGGACAAGGGGAGGAACAAGGACTGTCTACCTTGGATTGGCCAGTGGAGGCAATGAGGAGCTGCGGATAATCCTTTCTTTCCTTCGCTCTCCATGCTGAACTCTGCAGGGAAGCCTGTGACATCCTGGCCAGACTTAGGACTCACTGCTCTGGTCAGTCATGATGTCCAAGGGTCTGCTGTCCGCTCTGCTCCTCTGTGTGCTGCTGCTGCAGGCCCAAGGTGGATACCGTGCATGGAAGAGTATGCAGAGTACGTGGTGGGCTGGGGGAGATCTAGGGAGAGAGCAAGGAGGGGTTGTACCCATGAGCAGGACCTGGGGGTTGGTAACTTTCTGTACATCTGGCTCTGACCACAGTGCTCTGCAGACTCTGGGCTGTCCCAAACCGTGGGAAACCCCCTTTACCCAGCCCGAGGAATAGTGATGGGGGTGAAGGGAAAACCTACATCTTTTTTTCTCTGTCCAAAAAATCCAGAGACAAATGGTACATACTGTGGGGAAACGTGCATCAGAGCTGAGAATCAGATGGGAAAACAAGAAAATTATTCTTTAATTTATGTGCAATTGTGAGGGGTAAACATCCAGAGAGGGTTATGGGGGTAGGTATAGGTGTAGAAAGAAAGGACACTGGGCAGGCAAAATTTGGGGTGTTCAGGACAAGTTAAAGTTATCACAGGGACCAGGAGGGTGGCAGGAGAAGGAGAACTAATGAAAGGGCAGGGATACTGGAGATGGCAGCAGTGGGGAGAGGAGAAAGAGGGGCAAGAGGCAAGTTCATCTTCCTCTCTGGATCCTCCAAATTCTGGAAAGTGATGGAGGGTTTTGGAGATGTCTCAGGCTTCCTTGCGTTCTCAGGGTCAGAGTGGAGATTTTATGAGGGTGACTTAACCAAGGCTATGACTAATAGGAGAGACAAGGTCCTGGATGCAGGTGTATGGAAAAGCCTAGGCATCTATTAGGTTAGAGATAGGGTGGGAAGATAGGATTTAAGGTACTACAATCACCAGGATTTGGTGAGCGGCAGGAAGGTAGTTCCCTAGAAAGTCCAGGAGTGTTGCGAATGGGGCCTTGGTTCTGAGGTCCTGGAGGAGCTTTAAGTTTGACAAAGGTGTTCTTTATGCCCATGGTTCTGTTAATCCTCTTCCCACCCCTTTTCAGGAATGAAGGCCTGTGAGAACCAGCCTAGCATAGAACTATGCAAGTACCATTGTTCATATTTCCAAAAGTGTCAGGCAAATGACATATGCTGTTCAACCTTCTGTGGGAATGTTTGCATGAGCCTGCTGTGAGTGGAAGTGTGGACTAGGCTGTCCTGCTCCCCCAACTCTCTATTCAGAGACTGTGCCCACATCTGAAGCACTAGGACCTCAAATCACAGGCACAAGGATGTCAACAGGAATGCTGCCCTGCCTACTGTCTGTACACCTTGTCCCTGTCAAATAAACCAGAACAATTGCCAAGGGATTTTGCCTCTTTTATTCCCACTACTTGTGATCAATGAGAACTCAGTGCAGCCTCCACACATGGCCCATCCTTCTTGGGCCCTGGGACCCAAACTCCCTTCGCTGGTGCTTCTCTACTCTCTCTCTCTCTTTGGCCCACACACCCCTGCCAGCCCCAGGAGGTGCCGCTCCTGTTACTCTGCTCACTGAACCAGCACTCTCAGGGGCAGAAACTGCTCATGTGTGGCATCTCCCAACTAGGGAGAATGTTCCTCACTCTGGAGTTAGAAGGACACTGTTAAGCATGAGATAGGTGGATGTTAGAACCCAGGCATGAGTGGGAGGTCTCCAAGGACTGCTTTCCTCTCCTTCGCCTTAGTCCACCCCTACCCCATCCTCCCCAGTCTCCTTGTGAAGTTCTTATTACTGTCTCTATACAATGAGGATAGTGAATCCTAGGGAAGTCAAGTGACATGCCCAAGGTCACAAGACAGTGAGAAGCTATGATGTGGCTAGAGGACAGTGTTTCTTCTGGACTCACTTTCTGCTCACTATTCTGCATTGCCTGAGACTACAGGCATGCTGGTAAGTGCCTACACCAACCCAAACCTACTCCTACCCATCACCCACCAATATGGTTGCTCCTATGATGGAGCCTGAATTGGGTATTGGGATCTGAGACTCCAGTGTCTTCCATTAACTGGAAGGTTCTTACCTCTCCCAAACCCTCTTCCTCACGGGCTCATTCTTTTTTCTTTTGATCCAGAGGAATGCCACAGGGTGGGGCAACAGCTGGTTCATGCTGATATTGCTAAAATTAGTTGCCACAGGTTGCTGTGGATCTTGCTCATAGTCCTATTGTGAGTTGGTGGAAATTAATCACTGGGGTACAGACTTTCTCCTACTCTGTGCAATTACAACTCCTCTGAAATGATCCTGTGTTTAGAATTAGGGTTGGGCCACCTGTGGCCAATTGGAATATGAAGCCAAGTGTGAAGAAGATTCAGATAGGCACGCCATGCCTGGAGACAGGTGTGCAGTGTTAGGCTCCAGTCTAGTGCTTCTTGCTGGGCCATTCAAAAAAAGACACATCAGGAGAAGATACTTCCTGCATCGGAACAGAGTCCTGATTCACCTCAGAAGCATCAGTGAGCCCTTGATATTTCAGGTTTATCTCCACCTCCGCCCAGATCTGCCCTTGGATGAGCAGGCCTTAGGAAAGAGATTATGAACAATCAACACAGACATCACTGGATGTAGGTGGGTGGAAAGGGCATGGTCTTTAAGGATATTATTTGTTGCTTCCTCAGATATCTGCACTTACCAAATGTCTTTACAGGTCATGTCCTAAATACTGGTAGTAGAAAGTACCAACAGAGGTAGTTACCCACCATGGGCCACATGGAGAATAACCTCTCATGTCCACAGATTGGGAGAAAAGTGTAGACTTTGTGTATGTGATCAAAATTAAGTTGTTAACCTATCCAACTTATCAGGGACTCAGGAAGTTTAATTTCTGTACAAAGTCTGTAGATTTCAATTCATATTTTACCTATAAGATTATTGTAGAGAGATAGGAAGAATAAGATCTAGTGTTCTGCAGCAGTCGGTTTCTTTTTTAAATTTTATTTTTAATGGACAAATAATTATATATATTTATGGGGTACAATTTTGTAACCACTGACCACCCTCACCCCATGCATACCTTCCCCCTTCCCTTACTAGTCTCTAGTAACCACTATTCTACTCCTCTACTTCTATGAGATCGACACTTTTTAGCTTCCACATATGAGTGAGAGTATGTGGTATTTCTCTTTTTGTGCCTGGCTTATTTCACTTAATATATTTTCTCCAAGCTTATCCATGTTCCTGCAAATGGCAGAATTTCATTCTTGTATATGTTTGAGTAGTATTCCGTTGTATATATACACCACATTTGCTTTATCCAGTCATCCATTGATGGACATTTAGGTTGGCTCCAATCTTGGCTATTGTGAAACAGCCATAATATACATGGGAGTGCAGGTATCTCTTTGACTTGTTGATTTTCATTCCTTTGAGTACGTACCCAGTAGTGGGATTGCTGGAGAAACTGGATTAAAAATACTTGCAAAATCATGTTGAATGGATACAAAATTGCTCAAAAGTTTAGTAAAATTTAAAAAAAGGTTAATTGCATTGTTTTTTGTTGCTCACTTTGTATATTGTTACTATTAACTATTAATAATAAATACAGTTGAGGTCATACTAACAAAAACAGAAAACACACCCATCCTTTAGCTCACTTACTTCTTACAGTATCCCATGGGATAAACTCTTTTATTTCCATTCTTACATGTGATTAAATGGGGTTGCAGAAAGGTGAAATGACTTACCCAGAGTCACACAGTTAGCAAGTGATGGAGCAGGAATGAGCCTAAAGCCCATGACTGGGCCACTACGCAACCATGAACTTTCAGTCAACAGTCCACTGGCTCCTCTAACTCACTGTCTGGACCACCTAAGGTGAGGATTAGGAGGAGGGAAAATGGCTGACTCATACTTTGTTGGTGCAAATATAACCCAAACACTATGAAGGGAGAATTGGCAATATTTATGCCCAGACTAAATCATGTATATTTCCATTTCTACTTTTATTGGCTTTCCTAAGAAATAAATACTCAAGGATTTAGTTGCAATAATGTAAGTAATAATGGTGAAAAAATTCTTCACAATAGGAAAAAATTGGAACCACCAAGATATCCAATGACTAGTGATAAATTGACAGAGTGATCTGCCAATCTATGACATTTTAGAAAATATTTAGAACTACAGAAAATTATTTATCATATACTTTAAACTTAAAAATAGCCACAGGATTATCTACTGTTTAAAAAATATATGTGCATAAAGAAACTAATGGAATATGCACATAAATATTAACACAAGGTGACAAGGTTAACAGTGATTTAAAAATTTCATTGTCATTTTCATAGATTTACAAGATGAACTAAACATGGGTTGCTCTTTTATTTGTACAGAAGCAAAAATGATATTTTGGAAAGAAACCATTTTTTTATACAGACAGAAATAAATGGGATGAAGTGATGAGGGGCCTCATGAAGAGGCCAAGAATATACTGTAAAGTGGGATGAGGCAAGGAAACAGAGCTAGAGAGAAAATGTTAGGGCAATCTATAGGCTTTGCTTCTCTCTTGCTCCCTCCTTCTCATTCTAACCAAGCAACTATGGGAATACTCCAAACCCTAGTCAGGACTTACCCAGAGTAACTTAAAGTCTGCTCAGCCCATGGAGTTCCCCTTCCTATTATGCTCCTTTGCTGGTATTGTAAGGGCAACTGGAGAGAGTGCTGTTGGTGATGGGAATGGGCCCAAGGTGTATCATGGCTCCCAGGTCCAGGAGAAACTGGGGGCTTCACCATCTGACATACCTGGCTTGGAACTCACTTCCTTTCAAATCCTGTATCTGTCACTTACAGGCTGTGTGGCCTTGGACAAGTTGCTTAACTCCTCTGTGGTTCAGTTTCTGCATCTGCAAAATACAAATATAGTAGTACTAAACTTACAGGGTCATTGAGAGTATTAGGTTTTTTTGTGGTACATTTTAAGGCTTTAATCAAGCTCTTATGTTATTATGGTGATTCTTCCCCTCATTGCTTTTATTTTTTCAAACTTATTTTTTAATTGACATGTAATAATTTTATATATTTATAGGATACATAGCAATACTTTGATACATATATACACGGTGTGATGATCAAATCAGGCTAATTAGCTTCTACATCATTGCAAACATTCATCATTTCTTTGGGATGAGAACATTTGAACTCTTCTCTTCTAGCCATTTGCAAATATACAATAGTTTGTTCTTAATTATAAATACCTAGCACTACTATCGAATATTAGAGCTTATTCTTCCCCTCTAGCTGTAATTCTGGACCCATTAACCAACCTCCCCCTATCCCCTTTCACCCTACCCTTCCCAGTCTCTAGTAATCACATTTCTAGAGAGTATAACATAATACATGTTAAATATTTGACACATAGTGAATTTGGTGTTAAACTGGGTGATTCTGGATACTTCACTGAGTGTTTCATTGGTTTATTTAACAAACCTTAGATAGCACTACCTATATGCTAGACATTGGCTCTAAGTGCTTAACATGTAATTAATTACTCATGGAAACCTCACAACATCCCTATGAGAAAAGTGCTGTTATTATCCCCATTTTACAAGTGATGAAATCGAGGCACTGAGAGGATTAGTGACATGTCCCAAATTAAGTGGGAGGTAGGATTTGAATCTGGTTAAGTCTATGTTTTAAATCTACATGTTATGTGGCCTTTTCCAAGCCCTCTTTGAAGAGATCTCTTTTCATCAGCACAAAATCCCCAAGAGATTGATGATAAAGTAGTGTTAGGCTGATGCTAGCAGTGGAGAAATTAATATACAGATGAATGGGACTTTACAAAGGTTATCACACAATGTTACAGAAAAATAAATGCATAGATCCTCCCCCACTTCCACAATCACCCAGACTTCTCTCTGGGTGTGTGTTGGGTGAAGAGGGGCTCCTGCAGGTCCATAGTGTTCTATCTCTATCAATAGTGCCTGCAGCAAAAAGAAAAAACACTCCTTGAATGGGAATTCAGTGACCATGTTCTTCATGTACCCAACTTATGGTTTGGGACAGAACTCACAGATCTGGAGCAACCAGAAGCATGATTAAAGTCTGAGTCATTGAAATTTGTTCTGCTCATAGCCTGCCCTCTGTACAAGGGCTCCACAGTTCCTAGACGCAAGGAAGAAGAGCCACCAGCCAAATAACTATCAAAACCTCCAACTTAGACATCTTCAGAGGTAGGTGGAGGTCAGGGTTCTGGGGCTGGATGTGTGAGCCTGTAAAAGCTTTCACTTTTGTCTCGCTTGGAAGGGTTCCCTCTCCAAATCATGCCCCCACATCATGCCAGCATTAACCCTCTATGGAATAACTTATTGTCCTTGTTCAAATGGAGAATCTGAGACAGAGAAAGAGGACATGAATGGGCATTGTGTGCCTCCATATATCCATGATATCCAGAGAAGGAACCACGTTGCCTACATAGTATTTCCACTGAGAATAGCATAACTTGAATCTAATCATAAGGAAATCTCAGACAAACCCAAAATGAGGAATGTTCAATTAAAGGAAGTTTGGCTGTTTTCTTCATAAAAGACAAAGGACATTATTGGGTGAGTTAATAAAATGGAATACTCATGGTAGATTAGATAAGAGCATTTTATATCAGTGTTAAATTTAATAAAGTTGAGGGCTGGCCGGTTGTCTCAGTTGGTTAGAGTGTGGTGCCGATAACTCCAAGGTCCAGCACTGATCCCTGTACTTGTCAGCCACTAAAAAAAAAAAAAAAAAATTAATAAAGTTGATAACTCTACTATGATCATGTAACAGAATACTCCTATAGTTAAGAAATACTCACTGAAGTAGTTAGAAATGAGCTGTGATAAATAAAACTCTAAAATCATTCAGAAAAAAATGTGTGTGTGTGTGTGTGACAGAGAGAGAGAGAGAGAGGAGGCAAGTGGGGGTGAAGTCTCAAATAAGGTTAATCTAGGCTTATAGCATACAAATGATCTTTGTGCTACTCTTACTCTTGTTACTTTGAAATTATGTTCAAATAACAGTTCAAAAAAGTTAAAGGCAACCCATCTAACGGTTCATTTATCTCAAATTTTATTTTCCTGTTTTATAATTTTTTCATATATGCCAAAAAGAGAATGAGGTTAGTGCTTCTCAAAAGTTTTGCACCTTTAAAAAATGTCTGTAGGTATTATTCCTGATTTTGAGCATTGGAACGGATTTCAAGCAGTGCAGGTAGGTTTTATTTTGACTGGTTTAAAACACTAAAGCAAAAATAAAGACTTTCAGGGAAAAGTGGTGACTTGCAGAGAAAGACACAAAACTCTACCGTGTGTAATTCATAGTATCCAGGCTTCTCCTTTGTATTTGCTTCTCTTATCTTCCTTTTTGTTTGGATTTAGAAGACTGAAGCAGCAGGTTGGGAGTGAGAGAGGAGTGGAGAAAGGACTGGGAAGTTTTTGAACAGTACTTAACTTCCTCCCTCCAAGCCCCGACTCCCACCACCAATGAGCTGCCTAAAATAATAACCAGCACTTATTTTGCATATTCTGTGTTCCAGGTCCTAGGCCCTCTCAATTAATTTTGTTCTCTTTCACATTGATTTCCATATAAAGTATTATGTATTTCTTTTATGTGTCTTGTTTGCTGCGTATTCCTTCTACTAGAATGTAAGTAAGCTTTATGAGGGCAGTAATTTTTGTTGGCTTTGTTCACTACTGTATCTTCAGTGCTTATAATTGTGCCCAGCTTATAATAGTCCCTTAATATAAATATTTGTGGGATGAATGAATTTAAGACAGATGAATGAACCTCACCCAATCACCAGAATTAATTACAAGTAGGTTAAATAGTTGAAATAAAATAACACAACAAAAAGTCAGTAAAATTAAATAACAATCACCCCTCTAGAGAATCTAAGCTTAATAATAATAATAGCCAATGTTTATTTTGCACATACTGTGTGCCAGGCCCTATTCTCAGTGTTTCATATGTTCCACATTTGCAATGTGGGTACTAATACAACTCATATTATAGATGGGGAAACTGAGGCTCTGAGAAGTTATGTGATTGGCCAATCACATAACTTACATTAAGCTGAATGTGTTGGGGTTGGGATTCAGGCCCAGGTCTCCAACTGCAGTGTCCATGCTTTGTTCTCTGTTTTATGCTATACCAACAATCCTCAGTTTGGTGGCAAACAGGAGAGAATTTCTCTGTTACAGTAAAACAAAATGTGTATCCTCTTGGTAGAGTAAACAAATCCTAATGAAAGAAAAAATTAGAAACAACTATCCAGAGAATGAAATAGACCATATACTTTACTATAAATAAGTCTGCAAATCTATAAATCTATAAATAAGTCTGCAAATTTGTGCTCTCAAGCTATTAATGGATACAACAAAATGTCAGTTGCAAAAAGGTTACTAATGATACTTTCTTCTAAAGAAGAGAAATTAAAAATATTCAGATGTCTTATGATGAATGGGAAAATATTAATGGTATGTGTAACTAGTATGTTGGGAAAATGTTAATGGGGAATGTTATTAGTAATATGTTATAACACCATGCTCTAACCAATGGAGCTAACTGGCCAGCCCAATAATATGTTGAAAGGCTTGTCCTTTGGCCCTTTGGAATTTATCTAGAGGAGCTAGATCTTTTTCTTCCTCTGTATGAGAGCTTAGGTATAGAACCCAACTTTCTAGTCACTTGTAGGTCACAAGACACTGCTAAATTTAGGATATAAAAAGTATAAGCCCATATAATAGTCAAAACATTGCTTAAATTAAACTTATGGCTTCATTTACAACTAGAAACCTGCAATTGAAAAAGAGAGTGGTTCAGTTTTCTCTCTCTTGCCTCTACTCCCACAGCTGTTTAACTGCTATTTGGGAAGTGGAGGAGGGAGAAGAGATAAAGCTGTCAGGGCAGCTCTTTTTGACAAGTACTATTGTACCTTCATACTTTCTAGATTTAGCATTGCCTAAAGTTTACTCTGTTGTAGGTGCTTTTATGGATTCTTTGAGTCTTTCCCTAACCCAATTGTTGAATTTTTCTCACCTGTAGTTCCCTTGATATGGCTGAATATACTTCCTTTCTGGCTGGTCTATTGTGGCTTCTTCTCTAGACCCTAGGCATCTGGCCACTCACTTTTTGATTCCTTCTGCTAAGGTCCTATGTCCTTTCCACAATAGACTCTAAATAGCCAAAGTAATTTTGAGCAAGAACAACAAAGCTGGAAGCATCACACTTTGTAATGTATTCAAAATACATTACAAAGCTACAGTAATCAAAACAGTGTGGTAGTGGCATAAAAACAGGCATACAGACCAATGCAATGGAATGGAGAGCATAAAAATAAACCTACGTATACATATATGGTCAACTGATCTTTGATGACAGTGCCGAGAATAAACAATGGGGAAAGGAAAGTCTCTTCAGTAAATGATGTTGGGAAACTGGATATCTCCATGCAAAAGAGGCAATCTGGACCCCTTACACCTTACGCACACACACACAAAAAGCTCAAAATGGATTAAAGACTTAAATATAAGACTTGAAATCATAAAACTACTAGAAAAAACATAGGGGAAAAGCTTTCTGATATTTATCATAGCCTTGGCAATGATATCTTGGAGATGGTATCAAAAGCACAAGTAGTAAGAGCAAATATAGACAGGTGGGATTACATCAAACTGAAAAGCTCTGCACAGCAAAGGAAACTCAGCAAAATTAAAGGGCAACTTGCAAGTGGGAGAAAATATTTTCGAACCACTATCTGATAAAAGGTTAATATCCAAAATATATAAGGAAGTTTTATAAATCATTAGCATTAAAACCAATAATCCAATTTAAAATGGGCAAAGAATCTGAATAGACATTTATCAAAAAATATAAAAATAGCCAACAGGTGTATGAAAAGATATTCATTACAGAAATGCAAACAAAAACCACAATGAAATATTACCTCACACAAGTCAGGATAGCTATTATCAAAAAGTCAAAATATAAAAAGTGTTGGCAAGTATGTGGAGAAAAGGTCACTCTTGTATACTGTGTGTGTATATAAACTGGTGTAGCCACTGTGGAAAACAATATGAAGGTTTCTCAAAAAATTAAAAATAGAACTACCATATAAGTCAGAAATCCCACTTCTTGGTATATATCCAGATAAACTGAAATCAGGATCTTAAAGAAGTATCTATACCCCCATGTTCATTACAGCATTAGTCACAATAGCCAAGACATGGTAACAACCTAAATGTCCATTGCTGTATGGATGGATTAAAAAATGTGATATACTGCACTCCCATGTTTATCACAACTCTATTACAATAGCTAAAAGTTAGGCCCTACCTAAATGTCCATTGACAGATGACTGGATAAGGAAAATGTGGTATATATACACAATGGAATACTACTCTGCTATATAAGTGAAATAAGCCAGGCACAGAAAGAGAAATACTGCATTTCCTCACTCGTAAGTGGGAGCTGAAAAAAAAAAAAAAAGAGAGAGAGAGAAAGACACAATAATTACAATAATTCCTTAACCTCTCAAAAGGAGAGAATGGGTCTCAGGACACCAGAGGTGGGAAAGGGGGAGTTGGGGGATTGTTAGGGAGAAATTGGTAAAGGACCACAAAAAATGCTTACATTGCATAATGATAAAATAAATAAATAAATAAAGATATGTAGAAAAATGTGGTGTATACACACAATGGAATAGTATTCAGCCTTTAAAAAGAAAACCCCTGACATTTGTGACAATATGGGTGAACCTGGAGGACATTATGCTTAGTGGGATAAGCCAAACACAGAAAGACAAATACAGCATAATTTCACTTAAATGTGCAATCTAAAATGTTCAAACTCATAAAAACAGAGAGTAGAATGGTGGTTGCCAATGGGTGATGGGGGGTGGAGGGAGGCAAGGAGAGATATTGGTCAAAGGGTACAAAGTTTCATTTATACAAGAGGGATAAGTCCTAGAGATCTGCTGTACAGCATATCACCTATAGTTAGCAATATGTATTGTGAACTCAAAAATTTGCTAAGATGGTAGATCTTATATTAAGTGTTCTTATCACACACACACATTAAATAATAAATAAAGAGGGCTGAGGGAAACTTTTGGAGGTGGTGGATATGTTTATGGCCTATATTGTGATATTTTCACAGGTATATACTCATCTCCAAACTGATTATGTAGTATACATTAAATATGTACACCTTTTTATGTGTCAATTATACCTTAATAAAGTAGTTTGTATAGTGGTGAGTATCCCCACCTGTCCCATGGGAGACCGGCGTTTGATTCCCTGACAGGGAGCCAAAATGAAAATAAAATAAAATAAAATAATAATAATGAAAAAAAAAAAAACTCAAGTTATATGATCACAAGCCTGATATGATTTCAATTTTACAAAACCAGTAATGTTCATACCAGTGCACATACAAAAGATAGAATATTATACACTAAAATAGTGGGATTACTAGAAATATTTCATTTTCTTTGTACTTTTTATGTGTTAAGAATTTTGTAAGCTGAATTTGAATTCTCTTTTAATCAAGGGAAGGCAACACATTTTTAAAATATTTTTTTTCAGTAAAGGGAAAACATGAGGTGTGAGCTGGAGAGATACCTTTTGGCAACGTCAATGCTCATCTTAGGTGTTTGTCGCTGGATGGGCAGAGGGCAAGGAGAAATAACTAGAAGAAAAAGCATGAAGAAATTCTATAAGCACTTCCTCTTGCTTTCCACCTCTCTTTCCATATTTAGGTCTCTCAATCTCTAGCAGCAGCTGGGAAGGAAAAAAATTTACCTGACTGCATATATTCAGACACATATGGTCAGCATCATGATGCCCTGGATAACCCTACTCATGGGATTCTTCTGTATGGTGCTGTCCGTGCTGGGAGAAATGAAGAAAAAGCATAACTGTAGGTGGTGAGGCTGGGCAGGGACCAAAGGAGGGGGGGGCTATGCTTGTTCTAGGACAAGTGAGGGGGTATCATGTCTGAAATATCTGATACAAGACCCACCTTCCCAGGATCACTCAATGGAGAATCAGACACCTTCATATGCACAGAGATCCAAGAAATTCCCAAGCTGAGGTCCGTCAATGTTTCCTCTTCCAACCTTGAAAATAGCAGTGAATATATGCCAACTTTTATATACATTCCATAAGCTATAAAGATACAATATTTTCCAGTGTCAGGCTGTCTTTGAGGGTGGCGACAGTATAGAACTATCTTACTTTCTCAAACTTCCAGAAGTTCTGTGCCTTAGCTGTGCTTACTTTCAAATGGGTGTTTTTTAATACTCATACATACCCTTAGTTCTAGTGGTAGGATCTTTCAGGATGTAAAAAGATAGAAAAGAGGCATGAGATGGGTTCTCATGGGGCAAAACTGGAGGGTCATATGATAATAAAATGAAATCAACGAAAACGCTAAGAAAATTGAATGAGAAAGAGAAGAATTTAGAGAGGTTACTGAAGGCAGGGTAAACAAGGAGGGGAAGAAAAAGAGAGAGAATCTATTTCTTATTCTCCCTGTAGCTAGGAATTTTAATGAGGCTAGAAGATATCTCAGGCTCTGAATCTCCTATTTTATAAATGTAGATTATATAGAAGGGCACATGAATGCTGGGATACACCAAGTCCTATCTCTTGGTTGCTGAGTGGCCCAGAGGCCCACAGCACTGGAAAGAGTATAGGAGCAGAGAAGACAAAGAGGTCAGTGAAGATGCAATATCTGGAATTTGAGGAAGCTCAGGAAGGGAATTTTCCTATAAGGCAGATAGATACCTTGGTGGAGACTTGGGGCTTGGATTGTAGGAGGAGATGTTAAACTTATGAAGGGCTTCTCTTCCTATGCTTGGCTACATAGCCCTGCCAACCTCTTATCTTCTCATCTCAATTTCAGTTCAAGAACTGTTAATTGAGGAGTGCTGGGGACAGCCAAATGTCAAAGAATGTACCAATAAGTGTTCTAGACACTTTAAATGTAGAGACATAAATCAAAAATGCTGTTGGACCTACTGTGGAAACATCTGCTGGGAAAACGAGGTGAGTTGGGAGAAGTGTGCTTGGGTGTGTGTCTTCATTAATTCTTATGCTCTTCTCAGAGATTATTATTCTTAAACAAAAGACTGAAGTACCCCAAATCCTAGGGATGAAAATAGCAGAAGACCATGCTGCCCATGGATAGCAATTCATTTGCAAATAAACCAAGACATCAGCTTCATGCCCATTGCTTCTTTCGTTATATAATCAATGCCTGTGCTGTCCTCTTTATATTACTCAACAGTTTGCTATTTTCCTATCTTTTGTCCAGATTCCTAACCACTCCCTTCATAGTCAGACCTTTCTACAGGCTTATTTAACTCAGCCAGGCCCAAAGTCTCTACTTTTCTCTGTTTGATGGACCAATGCTTCACCTAGTCAGAGGTGGATGACTCTATTGTTACATTAAAGTATTCCCGTCCCTTTGCCTGGTTAGGGATGAATGCTTGTTTCTCAGAGTTCTCTAGCCTCTAAGCATCTAACCTTTTTTCTCTTACAGAAAATCTAAAATTGGTCCACCACCAGTGTGGGCTGGGAGATGTATAACAGACCTCAAATCAGTACTGTGTGGCTACTTTTAGGAACACCAGTCTATTTTTACTGAGGGCTGGGCAGGAGCAAAACCTTGACAAATAAAATCATTTACCAACAGTGGGCCTCAGCTTTTTTTCCACTCTGTCCACTACCTTTGATTATACTTACTACAATCCCCAATATCCTACAATGCACACAAGCTTCCAACTTCTGCTGCCTCATTTGATAACTTTAGAATAAATAGGCTAATCTCATGGGCTTCACAGACTAGAAGTTTGCTTCTCATGTATCATTTTAATATTGGGGATTACCAAGCAGCTCTTTTAGTCAGTTTTTCAGAGAGCAGGTCTCTGATAAATTTGTTTCTCACAGAGGTATTGGTAGACAATTCTAAAACTACTTTACATGTATACAAGATTAAACAAATAAGTGAATAAATGGTAAGTGATAGGAGCCAGATTCTAACTGTCAGAAAAAAGAGATTACAAATAAGCCATCCCCATCAGCCTTAGACTCCAGGCCACCCTCAGCACTGGGCTGACCCCTGCAGCTCTAGTCATCAGGCAAACACCCATGGACCCAGCCTGCCCACCCAACACCAAGCCAGCTCCCACAGTACCCAGGCTGGTACCCTTAGACTGAGCCTCTAAGCCTGCCATAGTGCCAGCCAGAATTTCAAAGCCCCAGGGTCCAAGCCTCTCTGGCAGGCAAAATCTCTGGGCCTGCCCCAGTGCCAGGCCACCCCTGAGGTCCAAGGCTCTGAATAGGCCTAGTGTTAGGCAGGCCCCAGTGTCCCTGGGCTTCAGGCTCATGCCAGACCATCCCCACTGAATCAGGTTCCAGCTCCACCCCAGGACCAGGTTGGCCCCAAGGCCCTGGGCTCTGAAATGCCCCAAGCATTGGGCTGGCCCTCATGGTTCCAGGATTCAGGCCCATCTCAGCATCAGGCTAACTCTCAGAGCCCTAGTCATCAGGCCAGTACTTCTGGACCCAGTCTCCAGGCTGGCCCCTGCAGGTATGGGATCCTGGCCTGCCCAGCACAAAGCCATCTCATTTGGCCTCAGGCTTTAGACCCACCACAGTGTTAGGTTGGCACCCCTGGCCTCAAACACCAGGTGGGAACCTGCATACATGAGCTTCAGGCCTTCTCGGTACCAGGCTAGTCCTACAGCCCAGATTCCAGACTGGCCCCTGTGGTCCCATGCTCTAGCAGACATTGGGTCCAGGCCTATCTCAGTAGACCCCAAAGCTGGACCAGCCCTCATGGCCCCAGACTCCAGGACAGCCCAGTGGCTCCAGGCATCAATCTAGTATTTACAGTCTAAGGCTCTTGAACAGCCCCATGGACCCAGGCTCCATGCTAGCCCCAGCACCAGCCTGGCCTCAGGGTCCAGGCCAGTGCCCATAGCCTCAAGCTCCAGTGGACACAGAGTCCAGGCTCATCCAAGTAGACCCTGGTGCCAGACCAGATGCTGTGGACTAGGGCTCCAAGACAGTTCCTGCATAAGCACTGGACTGGCCCTATGGCTCCAGGATTCTGGCCTATCTCAGCATCAGGCTGACTCCCATAGCCCTAGTCATCAGGCCAGCACTCCTGGACCCAGGCCTGTCCCAGCACCAGGCCAGCCCCCAAGATCTCAGGCACCAGGCAAATCCCAGTTCCAGATCAGCATCTGTGGACCCAGGCATCAGGGATACAGACTCCAGGCCTGCCCTTGTGAACCCTGGCCTCAAGCCCATCCTTGTAGGCCCAATTAGCAAGTCTACCTCAGTGGATCCAGGCTTTAGACCCAACCCTGCAGACCCAAGTGTCAGGTCCATCCACTTGCTCACCCAGGCACCAGGCCAGCCAGCCTGAGGACTTCAGCATCAAGCTTACTCTTGGACCATGCCAGATGGCTTGATCAGAATCTCGAGATTCTGAGCTGGCTGATGAAGGGCTTTCCCAAAAAAATCAGTCTGCAAAATTGCAATAAGTCTCTAACTCTTCAAATATGCAGACATTAATGTAAGGCAACAAGAAACATAAACGACAAAAGAAACATAACACCACCAAAAGAAGACAACAATGTCCCAGTGGTTGACAGCAAAAAAAAAAAAAAAAAAAAAAAAAAAAAAAAAAGATGTACAAACTACCCGACAAAAAATTCAAAACAATTGCTTTTAAGGAAGCTCAGTGAACTTAAAAGAGAGAAAGAGAGAGAGAGAGAGAAACAATGAAATCAGAAAAACAATAAATGACCCTAATGAGAAATTTAACAGACAGACTGAAATTATAAAAAATATCAAACAGAAATCCTGGAGCTGAAAAATACAATGAATGAAATGAAAAATGCAACAGAGAGCAACAATGGCAGAATTGATCGAGCAGGCAAAAGACTCTGTGAACTCTAAGACAGGTTACTTGAAAATATTCAGTCAGAGGAGAAAAAAGAATGAAAAGAAACAAATAAAGCTTACAGAATTTATGGGACAGTATCAAAAGAGGAAATATTTGGGGAGTTCATGAAGGAGAAGAGAAAGACAAAGTCCAGGAAGATTATTTTAAAAAAATATTAGCAGGAGACTTTCCAAATTTGAAGAAGGAAATAAATATTCAGATATAGGAAGGTCAAGATTCTTCATCTTGATTCAATCCAAACAGAACTACATCAAGCCATTTGATAATCGAACTGTCAAAAATCAAAGACAAAGAGAGGATCCTAAAAGCACCACGAGAAAAATAGCAAATTACATATAAAGGAGTTTCAATAAGGCTAGCAGTGAATTTCTCAGCAGAGACTAAAAAATCTGCCAACCCAAAATACTATACCCTGCAAAGCTGTCCTTCAGAAATGAGATATAAAGACTTTCTCAAACAAACAAACAAAAGCTGAGGTAGTTTATCACCTCCAGCCTCATCTAATAAGAAATACTAAAGAGAGTTCTTCAAGCTGAAATATATGTATGCCAATCAGTAACACAAAAACATCTGAAAAAAACTCACTGGCAAAGTAAGTACACAGTAAAATTCAGAATAATTCAGTGGTGGTGTGTAAATAACATATCTTTCTATGAATGTTAAAAGACAAAACTATTAAAAGTAGTAATAGCTACAAAATTTTAAGGGATACACAGTATGAAAAGATGTAAATTGTGACAGCAAAAATTTTAAATGTGAGGAAAGAAGGTGAGTAAAAGTGGAGCATTTTCTTGTATGCTCCAAATTAAGTTGTTATCAGCTAAAAATAACCTGTTATGTGTTTTGTAAGTTTCATGGTATTCACAAAGCAAAAGCCTATAGTAGACACACAAAAGACAAAAAAGAAAAAAAATAAATAAAAGCAGCTCACCACTATGGACAACCATCAAACCACAAAGGAAGACAGCAAGAGAGAATGAAAGGAAGAAAGAAATCTACAGAACAGCTAGAAAACAATTAACAAAACAGCAGTAGCAAGTCCAATAATTACCTTGAATGTAAATTGTATTCTCCAATCAAAATATGCAGAGTGGCTAAATAATTAAAAAATAAGACCAGATAATATGCTGCCTACAAGAGACACACTTCACCTTTGAGGACACACATAGATTAAAAGTAAAGGGATGGAAAAATGTATTCCATGCAATTAGAAACCAAAAGAGTGCAAGTGTAGCTATTTTTATATCAGACTTAATTGGCTGTAAATCAAAAACTGTAAAACAAGATGAAGATTAATGATAAAGGTGTCAGTTAAGAAAGAAGATATAACAATGATAAATATCTATGTATCTAACATTAGAGTACATAAATATATAAAAGAAATATTAAGGAACCTGCAGGAAGAGATAGACTGTAACACAATAATAGCAGTGAACATTATTATTCCACTTTCAGTAATGGACAGATCATCCAGAGAGAAAATCATTAAGGAAACTTTAAATGTAAACTACACTTTAAATCAAATGAACCTAACAGACATTCCATGCAACAGCAGTAGAATATACATTCTTCTCAAGTGCAAATTGAAATTGTATCTTTACCAAACACAACAGTATGAAACTGGAAAATCTGTAACAGGAAAAATTTTACAAAAATTCATAAATACTTAGAAATCAAACAACATACTTCTTAACAACTAATGGGTCATTGACAAATTAAAAGGGATGTTGGAAAAATATTTTCAGACAAACAAAAATGGAAACACAACATACCATGGGATGAGGTGCAGCAAAAGCTTTTCTGAGTCAGAAGTTTAGAGCAATAAATATCCACATCAGAAAAGAAGAAAGATCCCAAATAAATAACCTAATATTACATCTTCAAGAACTAGAAAAACAAGAACAAACTAAGCCCAATGATAACAGAAGGAAAGAGATAATAAAGACCAGAGCAGAAATAAATGAAATAGAGACTAGTAAAACAACAGAAAATATTAATGAAACTGAGTTTTTTTTAGAAAGGTAAGCAAAATTGACAAACATTTAGCTTGACTAAGAAAAAAGGAG
>NW_007739511.1:0-1984 GCF_000696425.1 Galeopterus variegatus | reverse complement strand
CAGCAAACATTTAAAAAGAACGAGTACCAATCCTTCTCAAAGTCTTCCAGAAACTGAAGAATGAATACTTCCAAATTCATTTTATGAGGCCAGCATTACTTTTATACCAAAGCCAGATAAGAAAAAAAAAAAAATCATAGGCCAATACCACTGATGAACATAGATGCAAGAATCTGCAACAAAATGCTAGAAAACAGAATTCAATAGCACAATAAAAGGATCTATGATCAAGTGGGATTTATCCTAGGGATGCAAGAATGGGTCCACATCTGCAAGCATATAAATGTAATACATGACATTAACATAATGAAGGACAAAACCCATAAGATCATCTCAATAGAAGCAGAAAAAGTAATGACAAAATTCGGTTCCTTCACCCATCCCACTTCCACGTCAGTCGTGTTGAGCAGAAATTCCTGATGCTGCTTACTTTAGGTGGCCAGAACGGAGCTATGAACCTGTGACTTTGGTGTTGCCATCACCATGTTCTCCCAGCTTGTTTTCGGAGAAGATGGTTTTCAAGATGGCGACGGGTCTGAGAAGTGTGCGCTGTGCTGCCAGAGTACTATTTGCATTTCCAAGAGTAACAAAAAACGAATAAATCATTGATCAACTAGTCTACAACAATAAAAAAGCAACTACAGAGTCGAGGTTTTAGGGCCGACACAAAAGAAGATTCCTGAGAGCGCCCGAGCCGCGCTGCGGGACTGAGTGAGCAGCCTGAGGCAACAAAGGCCAAGGAAGATGGCAGCGATGATGCAGAAATGGAGAGGAAGACACCTGACTGGCCCAGCTCTGTGAGCTCTGTGAGTGACCCCCAGCCCGGCCCTGCTTGTGGGGCAGATGACCATCTGGCTCCCGCCTACCACACCAGGCTAGGCACTGGCACCAGCGCTGCCTCCATTTTCTTGGGGGGGGCAGAGCCAGCCGGCTCGGCCAGGCCTGCCCTCCTCACTTGGCATGGCTCCTCACTGAGCCTAGCCACTTGTGTGCCTCAGCACAGGGCCTCGCGGGGCCTGCGGACCGGCCTCCAATCCCACTCCCCCCCGTGGATCTCTGGCGGGGCTGGTGGTCTGGGGAGCCCCCGGCCAGCCTCAGGAGGTTAGGGAAGAGGAGCCCGGCCAGATTGTCACCCCACTGCACCCTGGGCTTCGGCCCCAGGTAAACTTCCTGTTTCCAGGAGGCAGATACCATCTCTGTGGCCATCAGTTTGGAAGAACCCCAAACTTATTTCTGGTTGGGAGAGGTGTGGCCGGAGCACTCCTGAGCTCGCTTGAACCAGCCAGAGAGCTGACTGCTGGCGGGCGCCGGAGCCGGCCCGCGCTGGGGGGATTCAAAGAGGAACTGTGTGCTGTGGGATCCTCCCCCGAGGAGCTNATGATAACAGAAGGAAAGAGATAATAAAGACCAGAGCAGAAATAAATGAAATAGAGACTAGTAAAACAACAGAAAATATTAATGAAACTGAGTTTTTTTTAGAAAGGTAAGCAAAATTGACAAACATTTAGCTTGACTAAGAAAAAAGGAGAGGCCTCAAATACATAAAATCAGAAATTAAGGAGATATTACAACTGATATCATAGAGATGCAAAGGATCATAAGAGACTGAACAATTATACACCAAAAATTGGATAATCTAGAAGAAATAGATAAATTCCTAGATATGTAAAACCTACCAAGACTGAATAATGAAGAAATAGAAAATCTGAAAAAACCTATAACAAGTAAAGAGATTGAATCAATAATAAAAAGTCTTCCATCGCAGAAAAGTCTAGGACCCAATGTCTTCACTGTTGAATTACAGCAAACATTTAAAAAGAACGAGTACCAATCCTTCTCAAAGTCTTCCAGAAACTGAAGAATGAATACTTCCAAATTCATTTTATGAGGCCAGCATTACTTTTATACCAAAGCCAGATAAGAAAAAAAAAAAAATCATAGGCCAATACCACTGATGAACATAGATGCAAGAATCTGCAACAAA
>NW_007739510.1:24145-35921 GCF_000696425.1 Galeopterus variegatus | reverse complement strand
ATGGGTCATAATAATCATATACATTGTATATTGACAAAATAAAAATTTAACGGAAAAAAAAAAAAGGAAAGCTTCTTCAAAGGAAAAAATAAAGAGAACAGTTCTGTGGGAGCAAGCAGCTACCGCCATTTCAGTACACATTCCTATAATTTACTCTATGTTTTCTATACTTCCTCTCTCCCTTTGTCCCTCAGGACATCTTTCTGGGATTGTATTCCCTAATGCTAGTAGCACATAAACCTTTGCCTCAAGATCTAATTTCCAGGGAAACCAGGCTAAGACAAAAGATGCCCAGTATATGAAATTCATCGCAGTGTCATTGCTGCAGCTCTGATGTGTATTTTCTGTGTAGAAAATAATATGGAAAATTCATAATTTCATAATAAAATATCATATTTTTTACATTTAACATGTTAAATGATAAAGCAAATGCATGATAGAAAACTCAGATATTGAATATATGCATTTAATTTTCTATTTGTTTTTGTTAGGCAATTCTAACAGCTACTTGATGAGATATTAATATAGTTACCACACTATTTTCTCCTTTTAATCTGCATCTCCACAAACCTGAACACAGTTATGACATTTTTAAGTAGAATCATAAATTTCAGTGCCCTGTTCAGGAATAAGGTGCATTATTCCTCAGCACTGGATTTAACTTTCTTTTAATTGACCTGATTTTTATGCTGCTCCTTTGTTAGGAATTATACACTTTGCAAATGGGATAATGAAGAAGAGTATACATCTCAATTTCTTCTTGGGACTCAATGGATATTTTTAGAAATTGTGCTCCAGCGTGATCAAATGCTCCAGAGAACAAAGATGCACTTTTAGAGATATGTTAATAATTCTGGTGATCCACCTGGGGGACAGAAATGCTCAGTCATTCCTCTGTTGTCTGAGAAAGTTACTGTGCTTAAATCACTATAAGGGAGTGTCTCCGGCTCTGGAGATAAAGACTTCTGAGATCAAGTCATCTTTAATGTTGTGATTTGGAGGATGCTCTGAAAAAGCCCCTGAAATGAAATATCCCTTTAACCTGCTCCTTACGGTGTCTTAAATTTTCCATTAAAGATTCCTTTCTTCAACATAAGGCTTGGTTTCCAAGAGTCTTGTGTTATAATTCTCATTATATCTGGGAAGAATAATGCTATATTATGAATTTGCTTACAAATTAATAGACACCAATGTCCTAAGGTGATAGGTTAGGTTAGATAAATGTTGAGAGAGGAGGGAGATGAGGAAATTTCTTCAAATATTCAAAAAGGCTTTGAGTGGAAAAAAGATTTCTTAGATACTTCTACTGAAACCATCACCCCAAAACGATTAAACTCAATGCATCTTCTCTAAGGCTTCTATATCTAGCCCATCATGGTATATTGGGGCATGCATTAAAATATTTTTCTTTTATTCTCAGACTATTCTTATTTCAGGATTCATAGATGACTCAAACCTAAATCTGTCTACTTCTCACCTACATCTGCTATGACCATTTCTCTGTTGTTGATTCCAGCTCCACTCTACAGCTTATCTCTGACTAACTCTCTATCTCTGATTTATTGGATCCTCATGAGATTTTTTCATCATGATTTCTGAATAAGTTTTATCCCAAGTGAATATCCATCAGCAATGATGTCATCCCTAACTCACAGACACATCCCTAAAGTTTCATACCAAAATAATGGGTAATTGGATAAAATAGTAGATGTGCACACTGAGGGAGAGAGAAAAAAGTAAGTCCTCTGGGAGTTAAGAAATGGTAAGGTAAACAGAAGAGGAAAAAAAATCAATTGGTCATAAGGATGGGACAGACTAAAATAATGCAAATGCTTCTTCATTTAAAAAATTCCATTATATTATATACATTTCCATGGGTTTTCATAGGTGACTTTTAATGATAATTTTGGTAAGTGGTGAGAGATAGGGATCTAGTTTCATTCTTCTACACATGGATATCCAGTTTTCCCAGCAACATTTATTGAAGAGGCAGTCTTTTCCCCAATGTATGTTCTTGGTGCCTTTGTCGAAGGTCAGTTGGACATAAATGAGTGAGTTTATTTCTGGGTTGTCTATTCTGTTCCATTGGTACATGTGTCTGTTTTTATGCCAATACTATGCTATTTTGGTTAATATAAGTAGTACATTTTGAAGTTAGGTGGTGTAATGCCTCCGTGGGGTTTTTTTTTGTTTGTTTGTTTTTTTGGTTCAGAATTGCTTTGGCTATTCAGAGTCTTTTGTTGTTCCATATGAATGTTAGGGTTGTTTTTTCTATCTCTCTGAAGAATATCATTGGTATTTTGATAGGGATTGCACTGAATCTGTGGACTGTGTGGGTAGTATGGTCATATTGACAATATTAACTCTTCCAACCCATGAACATGGAATGTCTCTCCATTTTCCTGGGTCATCTTTAATTTCTTTCATCAGTGTTTTATAGTTTGCTTTATAGAAGTCGTTTACCTCCTTGGTTAAATTTACTCCTAGGTATTTTATTGTATTTTTTTGCTAGCTATTGTAAATGGGATTGCTTTCTTGAGTTCTTTTTCAGCTAGTGCTTGCTGGTGTGTACAAATGGTTTTGTATATTGATTTTGCATCCTGCAACTTTACTGATTGTGTTTATCAGTTCAAAGAGGTTTTTTTTTTTTTTTTTTTTTTTTTTTTTTTTTTTTTTTTTGTGCAATCATTAGATTTTTCTGCATGTAAGATCATGTCACCTGCAAACAGAGACAATTTAACTTTCTCTTTTCCAATTTGAATGCCCTTTTTTCTCTTGCATAAGTGCTCTGGCTAGAACTTCCAATACTATGTTAAATAGGAGTGGTGAGAGTGGGCATCCTTGTTTTGTTTCTGTTCTTAGAGAAAAAGCTTTCAACTTTTCCCCATTCAGGATAGTTTTTAGTAGTTTTAAAATATTCATCCAGTTTACTTGGACTATGCTTGATTTGGAAAGTTCTGTATATGTGGATGCATTGATTTTCTTCAATTTCTTAAAACTAAAAATGATTCCAGTGAAAATCTGGTTCTGCATATAAATGCTCTTCTTCTGTGGAATTTTGGCCTTAGGATACATATTCCCAGTGGTGGAATTACTAAGTCAAATTGGATGAACGTATTGTCTTTCACTGTGTATTGTTTATGTTTATTACAAAGCAAACAGCTGTGTTCGGTTATATAAGTTTCACCACAATCTCACAAACTTTGAATGTTTTTATTTAAGCAAAAATTTTTTCTTGTAGATAAAAAATACAGTGTGTCCCAAGAAATGTTTATTTTCTATGTCTTTAGTAATGGATAAGAATGTGCATTTTCCCTGGTTTTGTAATCTTTGCTTATATAAATTATTTGTTCATATCCTTTGCCTTAAAATGAAAAGCAAGACCCCAATAAATAATCTTTAATAACCACAATAAAAACACTTTGAAAATCATGTTTGATGCAGGTATTTTCCAGACATATTTTTATGTTAGTTGCTTTCATTTGTATAGAATTTTTATTATTTTGTATATCTGCATGTTATCATGTCAATATTTCCTTTCTTTCTTTCTTTTTTCATTTTTTTTTTCTTTTAATCCCTCTTCTTCCTCATTTCTAAAGGTTGGCATGCCAGTGGGATGAGTTCTATATTTATCACCTTCTATATCTATTGTCATTTATAGGTGATTTCAGTTGCCTCTAACCCCTTTGGCTTTAAATATCATTTATATGCAGCTTATTCCTAAATGTTTACGTCTTGACTCTCTCTTTCCCCTGATTTTTACACACATCCAACTACTTGCTCTTCATCTCTGCTTGGATGGTCATTTCAGACTTCCGGTATCCAAATGGCAATTTTTTATTCTACATCCTCCCAAATCTGTTTAGCACCTCTCTATCTAATCTTAGGAAATAGAGCTATTTTATACCCAGTTTTTAAAGACCAAACCAAGGATTAGTTTGAATCCTTTCTTTTCCTAAACCCAGCTTCTAATCCTTAGCAAATACTATTCATACCACCTGCTCTCTTCTTCAACTCCACATTAGCTGAAACTCCATAATTGTCCACCTAGAAGACTACAAGAAAGACGAACTGGTTACTCTGCTTCAACTCTTGCCCCCTAATATGTACAGACAGATAGCAGAGTCAGGCATTTCATTGCATAGCTCAGATCACATGATTAATCTGTGTAAAAACTTCCAGTAGCTCTTCATTCCACATAGAATTTAATCCAAAATTCTTGTCCTGGACATCAAGGTTCTAGATCATTCTATATTATGGGTTCACACCTACCTCTTAATTCATGTCATTCTCGTTCATTTCTCTGTGTCCATACTGCACTTTTTCTATCTTTTGAACACAGTAAGTTTTTTCCCCCCCCAAACCTTTGCCCCTGCTGGTCTCTGGGTCTTTTTTTTTTTTTTTTTTTAATGTGCCTGCCTGTCTCCTTTCCGCCATTCAAGTCATTGTCTAACTGTTACTCCTCTGATGTCAATCTTCAAAGAGACTTTTCCAGACCACTCTACAACAAAAAGCCCCAACACTTAACACCATCCAATGTAATTGTAGTATTTTGTTTTTTACCTTGGTATTGTTTTTCTGTCTCATTGTTACCAAACCACAAGAGGTCTGTCATCCACTGCCCAAATGACCAAGTGACCAAGAAGTCTCTCTTACCCAAATTTGCAGTGTTTATTTGGATGGCTATTCAAAGGAGCGTGATGGCAGCCAAAGTGGCTTAAAGACCTCAGGCTCCTGACCACTTAAAATGAGTGAAGGTCCTGGAAGTCATGTGGGAATCTGATTGGCCAGCAGTGAAGTCAGCTTAATTATTTCTGGCATCCTGACTATGTTCTTCTTGGCTTCTTCAAGTCTGGAAGTGTACAGGCTTCAAAGCAGACTTGTAGTTGTTTGTCATCTGCAAAGACAAGAAGTCAGCTTAATTATTTCTGGCATCCTGACTATGTTCTTCTTGGCTTCTTCAAGTCTGGACGTGTACAGGCTTCAAAGCAGACTTGTAGTTGTTTGTCATCTGCAAAGACAACTTGAGGAGAGGGGCTACAGATGATATCTGAAGCCATAAGGCATTTATTTAAGGAACAAATATCCTGACCTTTTACATTAAGTGTTAGCCTAAGGAAGTGTAGGTTTAATCAACTTGACTCTTATTATAACTAAATTTGTTACTCCTAGGAAACAAGCCTGTCCTATTTAGTCAAGCATATTTTTTTTGGCTACCTTCTCCTTTCTCCCAACTGAGGCCTGTTTTTACTGGGAAGAACAGTGATTTCTTAGTGGAAATCAGTCTGTCCCCCAGTTTCATCACCGAAATGGAAGCTCCAGGAGAATACTCATCTTGCCTATTCCTGTTCAGTTCGTTATGATTTATCCAGCATCTTGCATAGTGAAAATAATTCAACAAACATTTGTTTGATTAATAAATTAGTGATTTTGTTTACTGTCATAAAACCGAGAGTGTCATTTTGTAATGAATCTGGACACCAGTACATTATTTTACTTGGTACCTTTTTTCTCATAATTTCTTTAATTTAAATTTAAATTGTTTGAATAAGAAATTTCTTTGCAAGTTTCAAAAAATTACGCTATTAAAAAACTGCATAATCATGTCTTTTCCCACATCTATTTCTCATCTCTTTAGTTTATACTTTCATCAGAGAACAATTGTTTTTAGCTACTTGCAAATACTTCCAGTTTCTTTGTGTATATAAAAATAACTAAAAATAAATATTTTCATTTTCTACTTTTTCCTAAATACAAAACAATAGCATCATATAAATGCTATCTCAACTTATTCTTTTTCTTTTATTTATCCGTATATCCTGGAGATCTTAGGAGGCTTTTTTTGTTCTTTCTATAATAGTATCATATTCCCATTGAGTAAATATATTATAATTAACACAATCAATTCTAGACCCCTATTAATAGAAATTTGATTTTTCCCCACTATTTTACTTTTAATAATAATAATACTGCAATAAATAACCTTGTACGGACTTCATCATGCACATGAGCAAGTCTCTAGTATACTACCCAGAATGGAAATACTGTGTCAAAAGGTATATGCCTTTGTTCTTTTGGTAGATATTGTCAACTCTCTCTATAAATCTTATAAAAATTACAAGCTCATCAGTCATGTATGATAATAACTGTTTCCTCACAGCTTTGCCAGCAGGAAGCTTTATCAAGTACTTGGGTTTTTGCCAGTCTAATAGATGAAAAATGGAATAATTTATCTTATCACGACTGGTGATTGAGCATTTTTAAATATGTGTACAAGCCATTTGTACTTTTGTTTCTACAAACTATATTCTTTGCCAAATTTTTCAATTTGATTTATATATTCACTCAATAAATATTTACTATGTGGCAGGCAGTGTTCTATATACTTGTGATACAGCAAGTATATAAATGATATATATATTGCAAATATACTTACGTTTATATGTTTTGGCTTTTGCTTATGTTTTCCTTTCCTTTTGGCCGTGCGAAGTTTTGGTATGTAATGGAATTTTTACTTTCTTTATAAACCTGGTCTAGGAAGCTTCTGCTGACAGTCTGCATACAAGACATAATTTTTGCACTACTGCATGAGTTCCTCACCTTCAGGAAGTATATTTCTCTGGTGCCTTTGAAGAACTGCTACTGTTGGGCTTCTCTTCACAATCTCCTCTTTTCTTCCTCTTGTGCAGCTTCTGCCAAATCTCACTGATTTGCACAGTCATTACACAATTTTTGCCATATGCATAATATATATCTCTCCTTGTTTCATTGAAAATGGGGTATGTGGGAGAGATCTTTATTGCTTTTATATAATTTCCAGTAGGAACAGGTGGGAGGGAGGAGCTGACATAGACAGCCATGTTCATAAAAAATGTCTAGATATTATTTATTTTTGTGAAATACATGTAATTATACTCTCCACAATAGCCATGTTCACAAAGATAGCCAGAAAAACAGCTTTGGTTGCTTTCACAGTGGCCAGTTGGAAGAAAATCTGATGTAGGCAAGATTCATTCATCAAAGGACACTGATAATAAAACCAAACTCTCCAATCAGAAAATCATCAAAAAGGTAAGAAACACAGAATTGCAAAGTGAAAAATGGCAAAGAAACTCTGACTTCCAAGAAAATATAATTCTATATAAAAGATCTAATATCTTCACTAAGAAGAATAAAGACATACATATCTTTAAATATGTATATTTCAGTAAAATGAGAATAAAAATGAGAATCCCATGAAATTTGCAGCATTGATAGTAATTAATGTAATATTTACCTATTCCTTGGGAAAATGTAAGTGAGGTTTCTGTTTGTCAGTTAATATCCTTGCATGAAAACTATTCGGGAAGTGTTGGGTCTCGACACTGCCTATTTTGTGTAGCACATATTCCTAGGCATATTGAGAGAGTTAGCGATGAAAATGAAGGGCAAACTTTTAGATTACAATTCACCCAGTTAATTGAGGACTATATCTGACTGATATCCTCTTCCCATTGTAATTAGATGAACACAGAGTCAACATGTGACTTTCTAGGTGCACACTAACAGTTTACAAATAGCTGTGGTATCAGCACAGAAAGTAACTGGGATGATCTCTTTCTCAGCCAGACTGGTCAGGCAATAGCCTGGTACTGCTGATTATCACTGCCCCCTGACTGGGAGGCTGATGGTCCTCAGTAGGGTAGAGGGGAACTAAGCAAGGACATGTAACATGGGTGATATATTGAGAGCTTTAGTCATAACCAACTAAAACTTATTTGGCTGTATTTTTAAAATTTTTAAAAATTATATAGCCCGTTTATTCAAACGAAAGGCAAAAACTAATTCACGTGTTTTCTGGGAAACTTATACAGTTAGTTCTGAACTTAAGATTCCACTTAAAGAAGTATCCTCTGTAATGAATGATGGGTGTTGCTGTCTTTATTTGATACTATAAAAAGAATACGCAAGAAATAAATAGAAGAATAAAGCTTGTAGGATAAAGGAACCCTGTTGGCAATTGCCATTAAATTAGGCCGTAGATTTGCAGTTTGAGGTGACATACATAGAAATTGCTAATGAGGATGAGCAGCACCAGATATGAGTAATATGGAACCCAGGTTCAGAATAATTTAATGCCTTCAAAGAACATTCTTTGGAAACTATGTCTACCCTGCTATTTACAAGTTGCATAGACATGAATCCAAAGGGATCCCTGCCATCACAAGTCCATAAATACTAAATTCAGTAAATTCAAGCCAGCTGTTTCTTGATTATTCATTAGAAAAGCACTTAATAGAAAATAGGCTAAGTTGAATGCTATAGGACATTATTTTTAAGGAGTTTATTTATTTATCTGAAACTTACTCCCACCCCACAATTCTAACAATGAGCAATGTATTTCCGATTATATATTCCTTTTCTTAATATTATAGGCATTTTACAAAAGAAGACACCCTCTAGTCTTTACTATAATACTAACAGAATTTACTAGTGGTTCAAAATCCTTATACATAGGGAAGGAAATGTTTTTGGAAATAAATTTAGTTCAATGGGTCACTGACACCCAGATAAAGAAATAAAATAAAAGCTCCTTATAATTCAAATGGGCAAAATTAGATTTTCTGCTGTGCTCTCTTTCTTAAATGGAGGCATTTTCATTTTAGGTGGTATTGTGCTCATAAGAAGTAGGTTTTCATGTACTGAATAATGATCAGAGAAAGAAATACATTTTATATCTGGTAAAGAAATATGTAGCACATCTAAATTCATTTTATGCCTAACCTAGACAATCAATGAATTAAGATAATTACTCAGAAAATTCAGAATAACAAACACCCTCACTGGATTAAAATGATAATTTGAAGAAAGTACACTTTGCAGCTACAGTAACAGGAGTGTATTCCATGATTTGAAATCAAAAGATATAGAAAATAAGTGAGTACAAATGTATGCATGCATTTTATTAGAATGTTCTGGATTTGGGGGGCCAATGAACACACTAAAAAATAAAATATAAGTTGTTATACATGTATATATGAAGATATAATATAATAAAATATTTTCTCCTCTATACTACTTGAGGATTATCCTATTTTTCTATTCTCATATTTTTTTCAAAATAAGTACTAGAATACTAGAATATTTTCTGGTACATGATACTTAAACCAAATAATTAATTGGTAGCTTTTTATTTACACTTGAGTATGATATTCATGATACTCTGGGAATTAATAATTCTTCAAAAAACAAATAAAATTGCAGTGAAAAGGTGGCAATGTTCAAACTACCTTACCCTAAAATTCAGTTCAGGCATCCTGGACTCTTTTTCAAGGTGGATTACCTCTTAGATTAATACAAAGGGCCTGCTTAAACTGGTGTCTGCCACCTCTGTAAATTTGCTAATTTATGAGGTGTTGTGTTTTTCTGTTTGTTTGTTTGTTTGTTTTGTTTTCCTCCCAGCAGAGGATTTAAAGAGATTTTATTTTTTGGCACTATTTATATCAATTAGGTATGGCTTCAAAAATGATTATCATATTTACTTCATAAGGCCCATAGTTGAAAGATTATCCTGGAGGCAAAATGTTTCATATTTTAACCTCAAACATGTCTTTATAATTATCTATTCCTAGTCTTTCATTAGTACATGTTCTGCTCACAAATATAGCAAGATAGTAATCTCCAGTTGAGGACCATTGTTTCCCAAATTAATAAAATTGAATTAATTCATAAAATTTTCAGCCTTTAGTGTCTTTTATCACATAAGCACTAGAAGACCATTCACATTATCTCTAACAATTTTCTATGTCGTTTTTTAAAAGTTATAGGAAAACACTTAATGATTATTTGAAAATTAAGGACTTAAGTATATCTGACTTGTTGAAACTCGTATCTCATGTATTTCTTCAGAAGAGCATCTTCATTCAAAGCTAGCTTTAGGCTTGGGAGTATTTTTCCAGTGGCAACATGACTATAATCATTTCCAATTGCCCTCCTTGCCAACTCCCTATCCCATTTATTGGTAAGACTCACAGTTTTGCTATGAAATATTCATGTTTGGAACTTCAGGCTGCTCCATCCTGTCAAGTGGATGACAGTCAGCCTGAAAGGCACTGTGCATGTGAATTAATCTACCTTACTTTATCTGACCAAGTGCAACTTCAGTTTCTTTGGGATTGAAAAAATGTCCAGCCATTTTCCAGTGTACTGTGCAATAATGTAGACTCAGGAGATTTCTGTAGATTTGACTATTTTCTTCTCCAATCCAGCAGAACAGTTGGCATTATTATCTTCTGGAACACTTTGTAAAACCATTTATGGATAAAAAGAAGAGATGCCTTGGCCTTTCTCACAAAAATTCTATGTGTGCTCAGGACCCAGAGACACACAATGAACTTCATTGACTCACCATTGTCTTGTACCCTAGTTCTCAAACTCTGATCCTTGGAAAGCCTGCAGCAGAAAAATCTTCTAAATTAGAACTCTGGAGTTGAGGTCAAGGACACTATTTTGCATATGAATTTTCATTGAACAGTTTAAAGTCCAGACAACCTTATCTGACATCTTTATAATCTGGCTCTAACAGATATTCAGCTGCTTTTTTTGGATCACTTTACCTTACAGGCATACCAAACTGTTCGTGGTCTTTGGTATGCAAGCCTCGCTTATTTCTCCGTACCTTTGTCATTTTCTCTGTCTCATCTACCAACTTCCTTCTGTGTTTAAAAAACTCTTGCTTATTCTTAAAAATCCAGTTCAAATATTATTTTCTAAAGCAGAGTTTGTAACTCCGTCTTCTAGCATTATCTTTTTTTACATTTTTTTGTTGTTTTTACATCAGGATGCAATTAAGTATTTGCTAATCTGACTAGCTCTTGGATTTTGAATTCTCAAAGGCAAAAATCATATCTTTTTTTTTTAAGTCAGCAATAGCTGTATTTATCTTTTAACATCATTTATTCTATTTGCAATAATCTACCAAATTCAAACTAGGAAAATTATGTAGAAATGTAGACACTTTCCATAATATGTAATGTGGTATTGGTACACTTATCTTTTTTAAATATATCTTTTAATTTAAAGTACTTTTAAAGAACTTTCAAAAATTATATAATCAACAAATCACAAGTTCATAAATTTTAGCCTTATTAATTAAAATGGGTCGAAAAAAAAATCCCTTTATAGCCTTGAGATACTTGTTGGTGACTTTTCATTGAGGTTCAATTTACGAAAGTTGTTTTGAAGAGATACGTAGATTTTTTTAAAAAAATTCATTTAATCTGTGTTTTCTATTAATAAACCTTGATAGGAGCCATTAGAGATCAATTTTCATTACCTTGTCTCCAGTTTGAATCAAAACTATTTACTTTTTCTATAATCTGGAATGTCATTATTTCACCTTTATTTTACAGACAGTTTTTTTTCTGGGTATGTAATTCCTCCCCCCCCAAAAAATTTATGTATTTCTTTTTGATTATACATATTTATGGGGTACAGAGTTGATCAACAGTATTTGTGTACAATATGTGGCGATCAAATCAATATTATTAGCATGTTCATCATTACAAATCATAGTTAGTCTTTGTGTCCCTTACACAATCTCTAAACTCTTTCCCTCCTCCTTTCCCACCTCTAGTAAATATAGGTCTGTTCTTTCCTTCTGAATGTTCAATGTTTTATTATGGTCTTTCTTTTTCTTCCTTTCTTTCTTCCTTTTTTCCTTCCTTCCCCCCCCCCCCCCCCTCCTCTCTCTCTCTCCCCACTTATGAGTGAGTACATGTGGTATTTCTCTCTCTGT
>NW_007739510.1:4855-23238 GCF_000696425.1 Galeopterus variegatus | reverse complement strand
TTTTTTTTTTTTTTTTTTTTTTTTTCCCTTTTTTTCTCCCTTTTTCCCTCCCTCCCCCCCCCCCCGTCTCTCTCTCTCCCCACTTATGAGTGAGTACATGTGGTATTTCTCTCTCTGTGCCTGGTTTATTTCACATAATGTAAGTTTTTCCAAATTCATCCATATTGCTGCGAATGGCAGAGTTTCATTCTTTTCTATGGCTGAGTAGTATTCCATTGAGTATGTGTACCACATTTTGCTTATCCAGTCATCCATCAAGGAACATTTAGGTTGATTCCATATTGTGGATATCATAAATAGAGCTGTGAGGAACAGGGAAGTGCAGGTGTCCCTTCAAAATGATGATTTCCATTCCTTTGGGTATAAACCCAGCACTGGGGCTGCTATATCATATAGCAGTTCTATCTGTAGTTGTCTGAGAAAACTCCATGCTGTTTCCCGTAATGGCTGCAGTAATTTGCAGTCCCACTAACAGTATAGATGAGTTCCCTTTTCTATGCATCCTCACCAGCACTTGTTCTTCTCAGTCTTTTTGATAATAACAAGTCAAAAGATGATACCTCAATGTGGTTTTGATTAGCATTTCCCTGATGCTTAGTGATGTTGAACATTTTTTCATGTACCTGTTAAGAGTTCATATGTCTTCCTTTGAAAAATGCCTATTCAGTTCCTTTGCCAAATTTTAATTAAATTATTTGGTTTTTTACTGTGAAGTTGAGTTCCTGGGTATTAATCCCTTGTTGGATGTATAGTTTACAAATATTTGCTTCCATTCTGTGGATTGCCTTTTCACTCTATTGATTGTTTCCACTGCTGGGCAGAGCTTTTCAGTTTGATATAATCTCATTTGTTTATTTTTACTTTTGTTACTTGTGCTTTTGTAGTCTTATTCATAAAGTCTATGCCTACTGTTACATCCTGAAGTGTTTCCCCTGTGTTTTCTTCTAGGAGTTTTATAGTTTCAGGTTTTAATTCTTTAATCCATTTTGAGTTGAATTTGGTGTATGGTAAAAGTTATGGTTCTAATTTTGTTCTTCTACACATGGATACCCAGTTTTCCCAACACCATTTACTGAAGAGGTTGTCCTTTCCCCAGTGTATGTTCTTGGTAACTTTGTCAAACATCAGGTGACTGTAAGTACTTGGGTTGATTTCTGGGTTCTCTATTCTGTTCCATTGGTCCTTGTGTCTGTTTTTATGCTAGTACCATGCTGTTTTATATTACTGTAGCTGTTCCATATGAATGTTATGTTTGTTTTGATTGTTTTTTTCTATTTCTGTGAAGAATGTCATTGGTATTTTGTTAGAGATTGCATTGAATCTGTAGAACACTTTGTGTAGTATAGTCATTTTCACAAAGTTAATTCTTCCAGTCCATGAACATGGAATGTCTTTCCATCTTTTAGTATCCTCTTTAATTTCTTTCAGCAATGTTTTGTAGTTCTCATTGTAGAGATCTTCCACCTCTTTGGTTAAATTAATTCTTAGGTATTTTACTATTTGGGTAGCTACTGTAAATGGGCTTGCTTTCTTGATTTCTTTCTCTGGTTGTTTGTTGTTGGTGTATAAGAATGCTACTGATTTTTGTGTACTTATTTTGTATCCTGCAACTTTACTGAATTTGTTTATGAGCTCTAACAGTTTTTTTGGTAAAGCTCATGGGTTTTCCTCTATAGAGGATCACATCATCTGTGAACAGTGTCAATTTGATTTTGTTTTCCAATTAAGATGTCTTTTATTTCTTTCTATTGCCTAATTTTTCTGGCTAATACTTCCAATAATGTTTGAATAGGAATGGTGAGAGAGGGCATCCTTGTCTTATTCTTGTTCTTAAAGGAAGAGCTTTCAGCTTTTCCCCATACAGGATGATATTGGCAGTGGGTTCGTCATGTATGGCTTTTATTATGTTGAGATAACTTTCTTCTATACCTAATCTGTTGAGCATCTTTATAAAGAAGGAATGCTTAGCTTTGTCAAATGCTTTTTATGAATCTATAGAGATAATAATATGGTTTCATCCTTGCTTCTGTTGATGTATGTATCACATTTAATGATTTGAGTATGTTGAGCCATCCTTGCATTCCTGGGATGAATCCCACTTGATCATGGTGTATAATATTTTTGATGTGCTGTTGTATTCTGTTTGCTAATATTTTGTTGAGGATTTTTACATCTATATTTATCAACAATATTGGCCTGTAGTTTCCTTTTTTGTGTGTCTTTGTCTGAGTTGGGCATCAGGGTGATGCTGGCTTCATAGAATGAATTTGAGAGAATGGCCTCTGTTTTAATTTTTTGGGATAGTTTGAAAAGAACTGGTTTAATTCTTCTAGAATGGTTCTGTAGAATTCAGCATTGAAGTCATCTGGTCCTGGGATTTACTTTGTTGGGAGATTGCTGATTTCTGTGTTAATCTCATTGCTTTTTATTGATCTGTTCAGGTTTTGTATTTCTTCTTGGTTCAGTCTTGGTAGTTTGTATGTGTCCAGAAAGGTATCCATTTCCTACAGGTTTTTTAATTTCTTGGTATATAGTTGTTCATAATAGTCTCTAATGATTCTTAGCATTTTTGTGGTATAGTTGTAATGACTCCTTTTTCATTTCTGATTTTTATTATTTGGATCTTCTCTCTTCTTCTTGTAGATAGTCTAGCTAATGATTTGTTTATTTTGTTCATCTCAGAAAAAAACCTTTTTGTTTTGTTGATTTTTTGTATCATTCTTTTGGTCTCTACTTCCTTTACTTCTGCTCTGGTCTTACTTATTTTTTCCCATATACTAGTTTTGGGATTAGATTATTCTTGTTTTTCTAGTTATTTGAGATTTAATGTTCCATTGTATATTTTAACTCTTTCTCTTCTTTTGAAGTAATCACTTTATTGTAATAATCTTCCCTCTTAGTATGGCTTTTGCAGTATCCCATAGATTTTGGTAAGTTGTACTTCTGTATTCATTCATTTCAAGGAATTTTTTGATGACCTGTTCAATTTCTTCTTTGACTCATAGGTCATTCAGGAGCATGTTGTTTAATTTCCATGAATTTGTATAGTTTCCATAGTTTTGTTTGTTGTTAATTACTAACTTTATTTAATTGTGGTCTAAAATATACTTGATAGGAATTTGATCTTTTTAAATGTGTTGAGACTTCATTTGTTACCTTACATGTGGTCTGTCTTAGAGAATGATACATGTGTTGATGAGATGTGTATGTTCTACCATTGTTTGATGAAATGTTCTGTATATGTCTACAAAGTCCATTTAATCTAAGGTGCTGTTTAAATTGAAAATTATTCTGCTGGTTCTTTGTCTAGATGATCTGTCCAATGCTGACAGCAGTATGTTAGAGTACCCAACTATTATTCTGTTGGGGTCTATTTCTCCCATTAGGTCCAATAACAGTTGCTTTATATGTCTGGGTGCTCCAATGTTGGGTACCTATATATTTATGATTGTTATATCTTCTTACTGCATTGATTCCATTATCATTGTTTAATGTCCTTTTTGTCTCTTTTTACAGTTCTTGGTTTGAAGTCTGTTTTATCTGATATAAGTATGGCAACTCCTGCTTGTTTTTGGTTTCCATTCCATTTGTATGGAATGTCTTTTTCCATCCCTTCACTATTAGTCTGTGTGAGTCTTTATTGGTGAAGTGAATTTCTTGCAGGCACATATAGTTTGGTCTGTTTTTAAAATCCATTCAGCCATTCTATATGTTTTAAGTGGGGAATTTAGTCCATTTACATTCAGGGTTCTTATTGAAAGGTATTGCCTTATTCCTGCAATTTTGTTAATTTCTCTTTGGTTGTTTTATATTTCTTATGTTCCTTTCTTTCTCTTTTGTTGTTTATCTTTGCTGCTGCTTTTTTCTGTAGTGATAGAATACATTTTCTTTCTCTTTCTCATTTGCATATCTATTCTACTGGTGGTTTTTATTCTTTCTCATGTGTTGGTGTGACTTATCTCTCTCTTTTAATTCCATATGTAGGACTCTACTGAGGATTTGTTGATGGGCTGGTCTTGTGGTGGTAAATTCCCACAGTTTTTGTTTGTCTGGGCAAGATACTATTTCTCCTTCATTTCCTTTATTTCTTGGTTGGCAGTTTTTTTCTTTTAGCACTGTGAATATGTCATCTCACTTTCTCCTGGACTGTAGGGTTTCTGTTGAGAAGTCTGCTATTAGCCTAATGGAGATTCCTTTATAGGTTATTTGACACTTTTCTCTTATTGTTTATTGAATTCTTTCTTCTTTTTTACTTTTGATAATTTGACTATGATGTGTTTCAGAGATATCCTTTTTGGGTTGAGACTGTTTGGGGATCTTTGAGCTTCTTGGATCTGTAAAACCATCTCTCTCCCAATTTGAGAAGTTTTCAGCTATTATTTCATTAAAAAGGCTTTCAATGGCTTTTCCTTTCACTTTCTCTTCCTGTACACCTATAATATGGATGTTTGTATGCTTAAGGTTGTCAGAAAGATTTTGAAGCTTTTCTTCATTTTTTAAAAATTATTTTCTTTCTTTCTTTTTTATTTGGTCCAACTGTGTTAATTCAAAAACTTGTCTTCTAGTTTGGAGATTCTTCTGCTGTTGTAACCTACTGTTTATTCTCTTGGTTGTATTTTTTTTTTTCTTTAAATGAATTCTTTAGTTCCAGGATTTCTGCTTGATTTTTTTTTATTATTGCTTGTATCTCTTTGCTGAATTTCTCACAATGTTCTCAAACTTCTTTTTTACTTCATTGTGATTTTTATCTATTTTTTCATCCATCATTTTGAGTTTCCTTAGTATTGCTCTTTGGGATTCCTCTTCGGGCAATTCATCTGTTTTCTGTTTTGTGGGATTTGGTATTGGAGAATTGTAGCCTTCTTTTGGGGAAGAAAAGCTTCCTTGTTTTTTCATGCTTCTCGTATCTCTGAGCATCTGGTGGTGCAGTCATTTCTTTTAATTCTAGGAGTGGCTTTTGAAGGCAGAAATTCTTTCCTGTAGAAATATTCTATATTGTCAGTTGTGTTGGGTCTTTTATGTTTGGATCTGGGTGAGTACAGTAGTGAAGTCTTCATGTGACTTTTTCAACTGTACTCACAATTTAGAGGTGTTGTTGGGTGCCTTTGTGACCTAGGTGGAGGGGCCTTCAGCAGTTTTTTGTTGGGGTGTGTAGTGGATTGAATTATGTACCCCCCAAACTCCTTGAAGCTTGAATTGTGTCCCCCAAGTTTTATATATTAGAAACTTAGCCCCCACTGTGACTGTTAAGAGGGTGGGAAATCCTATTATGGCAATTGAAAGGTGGAGCCTTGAAGAAGTGATTGGACTGTAGGGCCACGTTGTGGTGAATGGATTAAAAATGGTCCTCAGGAGTGTGGTTGTGAGAGCTTTAAAGAAGGAGAGTCTGTCTTTCTCTGTACTCTCTCTACACTCTCTGCTTCTACCATCTCCCAATGTGGGACCCCGGGTCACTGTTGCTACCACCAGGTAGACTTTGGACTTCCCAGCCTCAGAAACTGTAAGCAATAAATTTTATTTTCCTTTATAAATCACCCAGTTCCAGGTATTTTGTTATAAGCTGCAACAAAAATGGACTAATACAGGGTGGGTGATCTATTTTCAGTCAATGGGTTACTGTTGCAGCAGTTCCTGGTAGATCTGTAAAGGGCCCCTGGATCAGCTGTTTAGCCAGGAGCAGCCTGTGTAGATGCTGCAGGACCCAGTGGCTTTCTAGAGGGGTGCTGTGGTAAGGAAAAAGCTACTACTTGATCAGCTGTTGGTTTGGGGTGATTATACACATCTGTCACAGGGCCTGGCAGCTCTGAATATGGCTGCCTATTCAGCTATTGAGCATGATGCGAACCTGTAAGGGTGCAGCATAGGCCAGCAGTTCTACATAGGTTTGCCTTGGGGCATCAGAGCCACTGTCTGGTCTGCTGTCTGTCTGGGAGTAGATATATACTGAGGCAACAGGTCCTGGGAGCTCTGTAGAGGGCCCCTGGCTCAGGTATTGAGCCTGGAGCAGGCCTGTGTGAATGATACAGGATGAAGCATCTCTCTGGAAGTGTGCTGTAGGAAGGGAAAGCTGCCACCCAATCACTGTTGAGCCCGATGCAAGCCTGCAAGGGTGTTGCTAAGTCCAACAGCACCACAGAGGACTTCCTTGGGGAGGGGGTGCTGCATGGGTTCAGATGCTGGGATCTCAGTCCTTCTCCAGGCACCCTGTACCTTGGTCCCACCTGTGCCCAAGTGAGCAAGGTAGAATGCAGGCAGGGCCTCCAGACAACAGGAATCAGGTTCACTTGGTCCAATGCAGGAGTCTAGGCTCCAAATAGCTTGCACTGTGGCTCTACCGGTGCCCCTGTGAGCATGTGGAAGGTTGCAACGGGAGGTAGGGCTTCCCCTGGATGAGTTAGCTGTGGTCTGTGTGGGTACCTGTGGGCTCAACCCACATAGCTCATGCAAGCCAGGCTGTGAATGTGGGGAACCTCTGAACTTCAGTGGATTTTCTGCTCTGCCAGTCTGCCTGCTGACCTTGAAGGGAGGGGTGTCAAGTGGATTGGTCTTTCTGTCTGTCCTAGGTTCCGTTCTGAATGAGCACTGTAGAATGCAGGCAGTGCCCCCAGACAAAGGGACTCAGATTTTCTGGGTCTGGCACAGGGATCCAGGCTCCAAATAGCTGGGATTGTGGCCCTACTGGCACCTGTTCAAGCATGTGGAGGGTACTGGCGAGAAGTGAAGCTGCTGCCAGGTTAGCTGTGGGCTGTGTGGGCACTTGTGGGTTCAGCTCCCATGGACCATGCGAGGCAGGACACAAATGTGAGGAACCACTGCACTTTAGCAGATTTCCCACTCAGCAGGTCTGCCTGCCCACCTGGGGTAGAGCGAGTGCTGAGTGAGTTCAGACATGGGTCCCAAAATGACTGGGGAGACTCCTCAAGGTGAAGATTGCTGGCATTTGTGGTGGCTATGGGAATAGCTGGGGCCTTTTCTGGCTTACCTTCTCTCCGCCTGGTTCCAGGCTGGTCCCTGCAGCAGTGCTGAGGTTGGATGCCCGTTCTGCTGTCTATGTTGCTGTTCCCTTCATCCACACCTCACAAGAATTTCCTTACTCTCCTGGTGCTCTGAATCATGTTTCCTCAGGTTCCAGTCAAAATATATTTGACCATTTACTTTTTATAAATTCCCTTCATCCACACCTCACAAGAATTTCCTTACTCTCCTGGTGCTCTGAATCATGTTTCCCCAGGTTCCAGTCAAAATATATTTGACCATTTACTTTTTATAAGCCTGCAGAGAAGGAGTCTATAGCCTGAATCATTTCAGTGATTAACAACGCTCACTACCAAGACAGTTTTAATTATTTTTAACGTAAGTCACTGAATGTAAGTCTATTTCCTTTGGCTCTGTCTTCAGAAAAGATGGAAAACAGCAGGTCACCGTTCTCTGCATAGAAACCTCTCTCATATATATGAAGACCATCAGTAAGCCATCCTCCTCCAGACTAAACAATCTCTGTCCCTTTAGCTTCTAAAATGGCTCTTATATATAGGCCAACATGTTAGTCATCTTTGTAGCTCTTCTCTGAACACTACCTGACTTCCATAAGTTGTGGATTCCATAATGCATTTCTAGGAGAAGGTCAATACTTTTTAATTTTTTTTAATGCTTACACAAAACAGCATATTTCTATAGACAATTTAGTACAGCTTTAAAGTCACATATTTTCCATAACATTCCACACTGGAAATTCATGTGCTCCAAAGATGATAAATATAATGAATTTAAAGTGCAAGAGAGAATATCCTATGGATACTTTTATTAAAATTTGAGTGTGTAAATTTTGCCTATTAATTATGTATTAGAGGACTTTAGGAATCACTATGACTTAACTCCAGCAACCCCAAATAGAAACTTGCTCCATTGAGTTTCAATACTATAAAAAACTTGAATTTACAAATTCATAGAAACTTGATGCAATACAGATAGTGAAAAAAGATTACAAACTGATCATGAACAGGTCACAATTTTAGGAATGATGATTGGCTAATGTAAATTCAAACACATCAATTCCATTTTCTCATCAAATGTTCCTGGTGACCAGGCATCTACAGAGGGGTAGCTTTGGCTCCAGTGTAATCTATGGCCAAAAAAAGATGGTAACTATAAACATGGAAGTGGGTATAGCTTCCACCTAGCATAGAGATTATGACCATTAGAAATTCTCGTTTAGATACAAAAATGTAACCCTTTTGGTGCTAATATTTTTTTTACACTCTTTGTCCACAGTAGTAATAGACTAGATAAATTTAAAGGCAAATGAATGGTAGACATTTATCCGAGCATGCCACCACTAAAGAGGTGTTGGAATAATATTGAGATTTTAGAAACTGAAGTGTCCCGAGGAGACTGTTAGGATTATTTCTAGTCTTTCTCTATTTCTGATAGAACATCAGTATCCTAAGTAGTAGATCCTTCTTTAGTGTTAATAGTATATTCCAAATTGTATGAAAAATATAAAATTTCATCTTCCCACTGCCCATACCTGGCCCCAAGAACAGTGATATTATGAGTAAAGGTGGAGGATATGTAGCTAAAGGTGGAAATTTAGGCTATAAGGACATTTGGATTTGTATCTGTTACATTGTATGTGTTAGTGACAGTTCTTTGGTCTTTTTTATTAGTATATATTTTCTTGCACATTTTCCTTATTAGCATGTCATTAGCCGGGCTACTACAATAAACTAATCTGGGGGCTTTATACTGCTAAGAAGGAAATGCTTACCATGAACAGATCAATAGGAAAGTGGGTGGAGAGGAAAAGAAGCATTTTCCAGACATCTTAGAAATGACTTGTCTAAGCAAAAAAGCAGTCAGTATAGATATATTGATATAGATGTAGATATATTTATCAATTTATCAATCAATCTCTCTATATACGTCTATATCTCTATCATCTATTTATCTGAGAGATTATAGAAATTGGTTTACATGATTGTGAGAAAGTTGAATCCATAGGGCAAGAAGTCAGGAAGAGAAGATCCCAATAAAGGGAAAACAAATTATAGACCAACAAACATTGGAGCATGGCTCAGGGGAATGCCTAATCTTTTTTTTTTTTAAAGGGCTTCCACTGTTAAGTCAGGTCCTCCAGTATAGTCTCCCATACTTAAAACAACTGATTAGAGCTTTAATAACATCAGGAAAAGACCTTCACAGCAGCACCTAGGTCAGTGTTTGATTGAAAGACTGGAAAAAAGATGTGTGTGTGTGTGTGTGTGTGTGTGTACAAAATGACTGCTGTTCTCCATTCCATCATCATACTGTATGTAGCCAATCTGACACATTAAAGAATTTGTCACAGATAGGTCTGTGTTTTTCTGGATTTTTCCACTGGGCATTTTCCTCATCGGGGGTCTACTGGCTTTTGCTCGGCCACTGCAATTGTAGGAACAGAATTCAGAAGGCTGATCCTGACCTCTTGCAGGCAAGGCTTTGGGTCAAACTGTTATACCTAGACTCTCAATTAAAAACAAAACAAAACTACGACAAGCGAACAGATATGATGCTGTTGGGAGGGAGGGGGGAGTGGGAGGAGGGAGGGAGGTTTTGGTAATGGGCCACAATAATCAACCACATTGTATATTGACAAAATAAAATAAAATTTAAAAACAAACAAACAAAAAACGAAAAAAAAAGAAAAAAAAATCAAAAACAAAACACTGGTGGAGGCATAAAATTTGAGATCTGGAAGGCATCTTAGACATTGCTGCTACTTTCCCATACATCAATGAAATTAGTGTTTTTCTGATTGTTATAGTGATAGTTAGTAATACAGTCACATCTAATGGCCTAATCATATCATATCACAATAACTAAAATTTAAAGGCACCATTCCATGATGTTTACATGTGAAACCAAGGAAAACAGAGGTTAAATAACTTCCACAAGTTACCGTTAGTAAGGGAGAAAGGATTCAACACAGGTGGCCTAATTTCAGAGACTGTTTTTAGCCTCTGCTCTACTACATATCCGAGACTAGGGTATGCATCTCAGTGCTTTTTTCCAGTAGTCTCTTATTTATCATGGAAAAATCATCCCAAATTATTTTTACCCTATGGCAGTCAGGAAAATCAGCTATCTAACATTTTGTTTCTTTAATTCCTTCTCTTCCATTCTTCGACGCAATTCTTTCTCTCCCAAGAAAAATACCTGAAATGTATTTCTGTTTTGACTTGTGCCCATCTATTACTTTCCATTTCTTCTCTCTTCCTTTCTGTGATATCAACAGATGGGTTTTATCAAGAGGTTTTTCAGGTACTCCAGGGTCCTCTCCTTACATTCACTAGCTTTCTAAGCTGTAAAACTTAGCAGTGTTTCAACTTTATAATAACTATTACAATAGCTATTCTTTCTGGATATGTGAAGTATAGAATCTGCTAGGTAGTATTTCCTAAATCACATACATTTAAATATTTTTTCCACGTACAAAAGACTAATCACAAGTTTCGTATGCGTCTAGAAAATTGTTATTTCCTAAGGCACCATGAAATCACAAACCTGGTATTCCTAATAGAGTTTCTTCTATAGATATAATTCTGTTAGGTTTTGCTAACTGCAAGGGACTTTTCCAACAGCAGGTTTTGGATAGCTTATTTCTGAAAAATAAAACTACATAAAAAATACAACAAAAGCATTAAATGAAAAATAAAGAATAATCAAAGAATCTTGAGTAAGGATTATACAAAAATGCAGAAAAAAAAGAACACAACTTAACAGCTTTATTGAGATATAGTTTTGCATGCCACAAAATTCACCTGTCTAAAGTGTAAGATTCATTGGTTGTCAGTATATTTACAGGGTCATGTAACCATCACCATTATATAATTTTAGAACATTTTCATCACTCCAGACATAAACACAGTACCCATGAGTAGTCAATCCCAGTCACTTCTTTGCTAACCTGAAACAACCACTAGTTTACTATTTGTCATTATAAATTTGCCAGTTCTGTACATTTCATATTAATGGAGTCATACAATATTGGCCTTTTGTGATTACTTTCTTTCAATTAGTGTAATGTTTTTGAGATTCATCTATGTTCTAGCATATCTCTGTACTTCATTTATTTTTATTAATGGCTAATATTCTACTGTATGAATATACCACATGTTGTTTACCCATTCATTAGTGATGGGTATTTGGTGTGTTTCCATTTGGAGGCTATTATGAATGATGTTGCTATAAACATTCATTTATATGCTTTTGTGTAGATGTATCTTGTTATTTATTTAGGGTTCTATATTTACGAGTGAAATTGTTGGTCATATGTTAATTATATGTTTAATATTTCAAGAAAATGTGAAACTTTCTTTGGAAAATCACTATTCAAATCTTTTAGCATTTTTAAATTGTGCACTTTACCTTTTTAAATATGTTTAATATTTCAAGAAAATGTGAAACTTTCTTTGGAAAATCACTATTCAAATCTTTTTGCATTTTTAAATTGTGCACTTTACCTTTTTAAATATTGAATTGTAGGAATTCTTTATGTAATCTGGATTCAAATCTATTATTGAACACACAATTTAAAATGTTTTCTCTCATTTTGTGGGTAGTCTTTTTACTTTTTTGATAATGTTGTTTGAAGCAGAAGGGATATATTTCTGATTTTAAAAATACCAATTTCTTTAGATACAGTTATGTGTTACTGCTGTGGTTTGAATGTATCCCCAAGCTCATGTTGAAACTTACTTCCAATATGGTGGTGGAAGGTGGGGCCTCTGAGAGGTGGCTAGTTGAAAGGACTATACCCTCAGGAATGGATTGATTCATTCATGGAGTAATGGATTTATGGTTAATGGGGTGTCATGAGCATAGTTCTGATGGCTTTATAAAGAGAGGGAGTTGAGAATGTTAATTTCTCTTGCTCAGGCCATTCTCTCACCATGTGATGCCCTCCATCATCAGGGTCCCTGTAGAGAAGAAGGCTGTCACCAGATGTGCTCCCTGGATCATGGACATTTCTTTATAAATTACCCAATTTTGGGTATTCTGTTATAAGCAACAACAACAAAAAAGATTAAGACACTTAATGATGGGAATACAATCTGAAAAATGTTTTGTTAGGTGATTTCATCACAGTGCAAACATCATAGAGTGTACTTACACAAAACTAGATGGTACAGCCTACTACACACCTAGGCTATATGGTATAGCTTATGGCTCCTAGGCTACAAACCTGTACAGCATGTTATTGTAATGAATTCTGTAGGCAGTTGTAACACAATGGGACATACTTGTGTATCTAAACATATCTAAACATAGAAAAGATACAGTGAAAATATGGAATGAAAGTTAAAAACCAGTACACCTGTACAGGGCATTTACCAGGAATGAAAGTTACATGATTGGAAGTTGCTCTGGGCGTCAGTGAGTAGGGAGTGAATGTGAAGACTTAAGACATTACTGTACACTGCTGCAGACTTTATAAGCACTGTACACTTAGAGTACACTAAATTTATAAAGAGATAAATTGCACTATGATGTTATAATAGCTATGATGTCGCTAGACAACAGGAAATTTTCAGCTCCATTATAAACTTATGGGACCCGTTTCATAGGCCTATGGTTGACTGAAACATCATTATGCAGTTCACGACTGTATTTGGCATGCCTCTAAAAAATTAATTGGTTAATTGGAGGAGAAATATGCTGGTACCCATTCTAGGATCATTCAATATAAATTAAAAGCAGGTAGATAGCATGGCTATACCTTGGTCAAAGATCATTGAAATAACTAAGTTACTATTAAAAACTACTTGAAATGAATATTTATGTCTGCTTTAATGCATTAAGGTTATTCTTTCTTTTCAGTTAACACTGTCAGATAACTTATATAAGGATGTTTAACATGAGCCATTTAAATATTATCTCACTCTTAGTTTATAGATATAATAAGATTCTGCCTACTAAATTTTCTGTTTTTCTGATGAGATTTGGTTAGCCCATTCCCTAGCAAACTAGGAAAAATTTCTGTAATTAGTATCATAAATATTTATAAAAGACTATAGTGGAAATAATTTAGCTTTTTGAATTTTGAATAAATGCTACCTTATTCACTGTGTCAAATATTTCCCTTGCAAATGAATTTTTTCATGCTAGTGCATTCAGAATCAATAAGTCTTGGGAGATTTTTCTGCACCTATTAAAGTAGAGATGACAAATTGCTGTCAAAATAAAATATAAGCATATTCTCAATTTCAACTTTTATCTACATTTTACGTAGTTTTCCAGAAGAGAGTCCCATCACAAAATTATCATAAATAATGATAGTACTGTCTACTACATTACTTTATCCTGCTGTAGTTGACTTACTCATTCAATTATCTAAGAACACCTAAAACGTTTAACCTGCATATCTGAAGCTAATCATCTTAATCTATAATTACTTAAAGTTAGTGACTTTATTTGTGCTCTTTGTGTGAGGATGGTAAAACCTCTATATTCTGTACAAATTTTACACTACTATCAAATTATAAGAAGTATTTTTAACAGTCAGCCCACAAGCATTTGAGGATTTAGTTAAAATTAAGGGACAAATATCGTGGATTTGTCATTTTTCTCCACTTTATGAAAATTGCATGCGAGTTTTCATAATTTTAATAGCATAAGTAATGGGGATAAAAAAGAATTGGGCCATTTTTCTACTTGTAGGAAACCGAGGTGACATAAATAATATTTAAATGATTCAGTTGCATACAATTACTAATTGGTTTTTTGAATGACTCTATTCTTTTCCATTTAACTAGATTGTCTCCCACATAATCATTCATTGTAAAACAGATTATAAATTGTGGTTTTAAACATATTGCGATATACTCATCATGATTTGTTAGGCTTCTAGGAACAACATTAAAGTGATTGATGCATTCTAAAGTGCTAGACAAATAAACTAAATTAAAATAAGGTAAAATAAAATAGGAATGTATGAGAAGTGTAAGTTGTCATAAGGTCATAGCAGATACACTCTGAATGAAGTTAGAATGTTATCAACAAAAAGCTTTGTAACAAACAAGAGTGCAAAAAAATAAAAAGCTTCAACCTCATGTAAAGCTCTTCTTCTCAAGAGTAAGCTGCTTTTTCACACGAAGCCTCTAATTTAACATAATGTGATCTGAATCCTCATCCATGGATGGCTGTGTGCATCTCTTTTTTTGTTGTCCTGGGTCCAGACCCTGCTGGGACAAGTCTGCTGTAGAAGATTGAAATTCTCTCCTTCCCTTCAGCTGTAGCTGCCAAGACTCTGCCTCCCAGGCCTGTGTTCACTAAAACAATGATTACCTAGGACTCTTGCTAAATCATGGAAACCTCATTTGCACTTAAATACAGTCTATGTACATGAATAATAATTGCTCATCTTTCGGGTAAAATTACATAAACATACAGAGAAGCCACATACTTCGACGGATTACCTAGGACTCTTGCTAAATCATGGAAACCTCATTTGCACTTAAATACAGTCTATGTATATGAATAATAATTGCTCATCTTTTGGGTAAAATTACATAAACATACAGAGAAGCCACATACTTCGACATATTTATGGCAGCTTGGCTAACAGTTTTCAGAAATCATTACATCAAGATAATTAATCTTTCAAATTTTGCACAAGGAGGTCTGTCCGTATTAACCAATGCCAAATTTTTCTTTTCCTCTTCATCTCCTACTGTTCCACATCTCAAACCAAATTGACTTCCTCAGCTAATTCATTGACCATAGCCTTAAATAGACAGGACTTTCATGCATGAGGCTCTAGACTGAGGGCTTTACATGCATGAAGAATATTTTGATAATCATGGAGATTTGGTCATAGAAAGCTAATTAAAAAGAATGTGAACTTTGTATTTAAATGTACCTGAGTTCAAATCTTGATTATGTCTTAGGTTGACCTGGACTTAAACTTTCTAAGCTTCGGTTTCTGCATCTTTGAACTAAGGAGGGTTAATCATAATACAGAGATGTTTAAGTGACTTTTTCAAGGACACAGCCAGCAGCATAGAGAGTCAACATAAGAACTCAGAGCTGAAGTTCATGTTCCTAATTAATATGTTTTTCTGTCACCATTATTCTTTGGTAACTTTTCTATTTTTCCCAAGGGTTTTGAGACCCTTCAGGACATTGAGAAAACATTGTTCTATTCATAGTCTATTGGGAATAGGGAAAAACTGACATTATGTTATATTTCTAAACAATTTGTATTTATGCCATGCACTTTAAGTTTTGAAAACAGTTCTACAGTGTTCCCACAGCTCACCCACTCCTATCTTTCCAATTGCTGTTCTTACTTCAGCTCTCAGAAAGAATTTTGTGCATTGTACATTGCTGGGCATGAGTGGTAGGACAGGCAGTGATGGCATATAGATGCGGGAAAAGTGCAGGAAGTGAATACAAATAGTGGGTTTGAAGAAATTTCTAACGTCAATTTCTGTTACAGGTGTTCTTTGACTATGAGGGCAATGTGTTGATGTTGATAACTCTGTGTTGATAACTGTCTCTAATAAACTGGAGCCTTTGGCTCTAATTTTTTTTTCTTTAAATGCTAGTTCAGAATATGATAAGATTAAGGAAGGTAGTGAAGGAGAGAAGATAGTGTTTTTTGATGTTACTGAAATCTCAGTAATGACCTTAGAGGGTTACATAAATGAAAATAAGTCCACAAGCTTTTAGAATGAACTGCTTTTTGGTTTTTTTTATGAAGAACTTGGAGTGAACTTGAGCTCTCGTTATTATATGTACTTCATCCAAAACCATCTGACAGGCTGGATTAGAGGAAACACAGTGAGATTTATAAAATGTTATTTTAACTCTCTTTATTGGTACTTTGTGTACACACAAAAATGTAACTTTACAGCACCCCTGCATTGTCCATGATAACTTGAAGATGCTGAAGAAACAAAGCCTTGGATTTCATTGGATTAACACTTATTTTTATCCAGCAGAGTGCAGGGCAAAGGCACTCCATAAACTGAATTTGTAGCTCTAGGAAGCAGTGTTCTGAACCAGAAAACAGGAAAGCGTACTAATCGAAAGTGAAAAGGTTCTGCTGAAAAACAGAATGGTCTTGGAAAATGATTTTAAATATCGCTTGCCATGCAGTTCATGCCAAGATTTTAAAGAAAACTGATGGGAAACTTCATTATTCAAATATGCACTATATATACAATGTAATCCCAGTCACTCACTGGGGCAAGGCAAAAGTGACATTAAGACAGAATATTTTAAAAATCTAATTGTTCCATACTACACGAAGTGAGCTTTCATTGCAAATATTTATTTCGATTATGAGGTCTACAGAGGCATAATATCATTAAAATGAGAATAATTTCTGAACCATATATGCTTTTATGGATATTTAAAAATACGTGTCTAAAGTGATGAATGACTGGCACTATTATTCCTTATTTTTATTTTTTCATGTATTTCACTAGCTCAGGAAGGATCTAATTTAATATAAATTCCCATCACAGTCTGTAACTTCCTCTCCATTTTCATAGTAGTAACCCTAGACACTGCTTCAAACATGGTTAAGCCTGTTAAAAGTGCTGAAGACACAGTTTTGTCATTTTTAAAAGACATTTTATTCCTTAAAGAAGGAACGAGGTTGATAGAATTAAAATGAAGGCTGGGATACTCTGTCTCAAGGAAAAATAAAATAAACCCAAGCAGATTTTTTCTTTCCCTCAAGTGCCAAATGAGTGAACCACTTCCCTGCCCCAGAGGTTTCTATATGAGGTCATGGATATACATCTAGAAATATCTGTCAAATCAGAGAAACAACCAAACTTTTATTTAAAAAGATAATAATAGAATTGAGTGAAACTATTTGTTACATTGAATGTTTGTTGTTTTGTTGAAATAACTGGTTAAACTAAAATATTTTGTCAATAGGCTCTTTTTTCATTCTAATTCCAATGATAAGATTCAGTTCAGCTTATTTGATAAAAGATAGTGCTATTGTAAAGAATTAGGAAATAAAATAAGTATAAATCTTCAAAATATTGTAAAATACACTTTCCAAAATAATCTTGTAGTGGAAAGAGCCAGTGTCTTTTGAGACTCACCACAAGTTCCAGTCTTTGAACTTTGAATTTTACTAGTGCTACTTTCATGGAACTAATTCTGTAGGATTGCAAAGTTCATTCTCTGAAGTAGAAGTGATTATATCAGTGTTGCAAGATTTCTTCCTCTTTACCCAAACTATCACTTCTTGTGAGGAATCCATGCAAACTATGCAATAAATACATTTTACTATACAATAATGTCAGTACATACCTCAGGTGTGTTTTTACCTAAGTGGCCTCAATTCTTTCATGATTACCTTGCTATTTTTCTGAAAAATTATCTTCATTTCTGGAGATGATATACATAAAGTGCTTTTATATTTATGCACAGACCATTAACATACATTAAACTCTCAAAAAAGCTAGTATACTTCTATTCCCTTTCCCTAAGCTATTGAATTGGTTTTCACTAGAGTGCTTCAAAAAGTCTCCTATTTCTTTTTCTACAATATATTCCTTGTTTTAACATGCTTTTTCATTCAATCATCAAATATTTATTAATTTCCCTAAGCTATTGAATTGGTTTTCACTAGAGTGCTTCAAAAAGTCTCCTATTTCTTTTTTCTACAATATATTCCTTGTTTTAACATGCTTTTTCATTCAATCATCAAATATTTATTAACTGCCAACTATAGCTATGACTATATATTTTGTTCAGCAAATGTTTCTTGAATACATATGATGTGAAAGGAATCATAATGTGCAATTTGGGTATAAAAATACATGTTCATGATGGTCTTATCCTCAAAAAGTTTATGAAATGCTAAGTAATAAGCCACATGCTGTTCAAAATTAAAAGTTTTTGTATAATTTTAAGCTCTTCAATACATTCACTAAGGAAATATTTATCAGAGAAACTATGATATCACATTGTAAACACATTATTTATTTTGGTAGTTAGAATGATAGCATTTAAAATTTAGTTGTGTTATACTTTGCTTTGCATATATTAAGTTAAATATTTTTTCTAATGCAAATGTAAATGATCTTGTGAAATATATTATTTCTTAATAACATTAATAATTATTATTTTTAATATCAAGACATTTTAAAATACACTAAAGGAATTTTTATTTGTATAGACTTCTATGATGAATTCTTTGGTAACTGAAGGCTTACTCAACAAAGGGAAACAGTAAGTTATTGAGGGTTCACATAACTTTAAAATTTTCGGTGTTGAAGTAACACCCACTTAAAAATACCATGGATTTATAGACCTTGTCTTCTTCTTTTTTTTTTTTTTTTCCTTTTTGTCTTTTTTCGTGTCCGGCAACGGAT
>NW_007739510.1:3121-4458 GCF_000696425.1 Galeopterus variegatus | reverse complement strand
CAGGTGTAAAGAGGTGATTGAAGGTCAGGATGGAAGCCACAGCTACCCACAATGCCAGGAGGATGCTCTGGGCATATACACAATGTCCTGCCTCAACTCAAGAGAATGGAAAGTGTGGACAGCATATGTATAGTTCTGGGTTAAAAAAAACCTTACTACTAATAGTATATGTGTTATTTAAAAAGATAAATTATTATATTTAATTTGAGCTAAACCCATAAAACTGTTAGAAAACATAGGGGTAAATTTCCATGACCTTGGCAACAAAAGAAAAAATTAAAATATTGAACTTCACCAAAATTAAAAACTTTAGTGCTTCAATGAAAATTATCAAGAAAGTTAAGGACAACCTTCATGATGGGAGAATATATTTTCAAATCATGTGTCTGATAGAGCTCAATATCTAGAATACATAATGAACTCTTGCAACTCAACAACAAAAAGACAAACCAATTTTTAAAAATGGGCAGAAGACTTGAATAGACATTTCTTCAAAACAGATATATAAACAGCAACAACATGAAGAGATGCTCAACATTAGTCATAGAGTAAGAACAAATCAAAACTACAGCGAGAAACCACTTCAAAACTACTAAGATAGTAATAATAATAATAATGACCAGAAAATGACAAACATAGGTGAGGTTGAAACCATTATACTTTGCTGGCAGAAAAGTAAAACAGTGCAGCTGCTGAAGAAAACAGTCCAGCAATTCCTCAAAAATCTTCTTAGGGACTGAATGTTTGTGATCCCCAAAATTCATATGTTGAAATCCTAACCTGCAAAGTCATGATATTAGGTGGAGCCTTAAGGTGTGATTAGGTCCTGAGTGTGAAGCCTTCATGAACGGAATTAGTGCCCCTATTAAGGAGACACCAGAGAGCTACCTCTCCATGTGGGAGCACAGTGAGAAGACAGCCATCTGTGAACCAGGAAGCAGAAACTCACCAGACACCTAAACTTCCAGAGCCTTGATCTTGGACTTTCCAGCCTCTAGAAATATGAGAAATGAATGTATGTTTTTTAAGTCACCCAGTCTATGGCATTTTCTTCATAGCAGCCTGAACTAAGACAAAGCTATGCATAGAATTACCATATGAACCAGCAGTTCTACACCTAGGTACATACCTACTAGAATTGAAAATAGGGACTCAGCAGGACCAAGATGGCGACGGGTCTGGAGCAGGGGCGACAGAAGACAGCGCGAGCCTGAGAAGTGTACGCTGTGCTGCCAGAGTGCTATTTGCATTTCCAAGAGCAACAAAAAATGAATAAGTTGTTGATCAACTAATCTACAATGATAAAAAAGCAACTACAGATTCGAGGTTTAGGGCCG
>NW_007739510.1:0-1812 GCF_000696425.1 Galeopterus variegatus | reverse complement strand
CAGGCCTGCCCTCCTCGCTCGGCGTGGCTCCTCACTGAGCCTTGCCACTTGCTTGCCCCAGTGCAAGGCCTTCTGGGGCCTGCGGACCAGCCTCCCATCCCACTCCCCCTGTGGATCTCTGGTGGGGCTGGTGGTGTGGGGAGCCCCCGGCCAGTGTCAGGAGGGCAGGGAAGAGGAGGCCTGCCCGATTGTCACTAAACCGCACCCTGGGATCCAGCCTAAGGTAAACTTCCTGTTTCCGGGAGGCAGATACCATCTCTGTGGCCATAAGTTCGGAAGAACCCCTAACCAATTTCTGGTTGGGAGAGGTGTGGCCGGAGCACTCCCGAGCTCACTTGAACCTGCCGGAGAGCTGACTGCAGGCGGGTGCTGGAGTTGGTCCGTGCTGGGGGGATTCAAAGAGGAACTGTGTGCTGTGGGCTCCTCCCCTGAGGAGCTCACGCCCTGGTGTGGGAGACAAGGCAACTACACAAATAACTGCAATACTAGGAGGAAGATGAGAAGTCCAGAGAAAGCCCTATTCAGTGCTACAAAGGGACCCAGAGCGACCAGCAGTCTGTGCCTAGCAGAAACCTGAGAGTCCTCCTGGGTGGGGCGGTGCCAAGCAGGGGCTTGAAGTCCTGGCTGATAGATGAGGGTTGCAGAAGACACACCCCAGCCCAGTATTGAGCATGCAGAGTGGAGAGGCGTCTGGCTAAGGAGGAGGAGACTCGGCAGAAAACACACACCCTGCGGGCCGCCTCTGCAAGGTCCAACAGCCCCACCTAGTGCACACAGAGCAGGGAAATGTCCGGATAGGGAGGCGGAGACTCGGCAGAAAACACATACCCTGTGGGGCCGCCACTACGTGATCCAGCACCCAGGGCCAGAGCGCATGGAACAGAGAGAAGTTCTACACAGGAAGTGGAAGCTCAAAAGAGATCAAACACCCTGTGGTACGTCCCGAGATCCAGCAGCCCACTAGAATCCAAGCTGACAAGAGAGGAGGCTCCCCAGAGAGGCCCAAGACCCGAGGCAAATACACACACAAGACACTAGAGGCCAATTGAGCAGTCACAGAGGTAGCCATACCAAACTGACAAACACAGCCACACCTTAGTTAGCCAACAGGGTCAAACCTGTGCACTGTGAAACCCCCTGCCAAAATGAATGAACATCAAAAAAAAGATACCAGAAATACAAAAAACCAAGAAAGTACACCACCAAAAGTTAATAAATCTCAAACTCTATATCCTATAGAAGAGGAAGCCCTGGAATGAATGACAAGGAATTTCGAGTGATAATTCTAAAGAAACTGAATGAGATACAAGAAAACTCAGCTAGAGAGCATGATGAAACAGGAAAAGTATACAGGATACGAAAGAGGAAATGTACAAGGAAATCAATGCCCTGAAAAAACATGTAGCAGAATTTGCCAAACTGAAGAAGTTACTCAGTGAAATAAAAAAAACACAATGGAGAGTTTAACCAGCAGGATAGTGGAAGTCGAAGAGAGAACCTCTGAACTTGAAGATGGACTGATTGAAATAACACAAGCAGACAAGAAAAAAGAAAAAAGTATCAAAGACATTGAAGAAAATTTGAGAGAGACATTAGACAACCTAAGCGCTCAAATATCCGAGTCATGGGTATTCCAGAAGGGGAGGAAAAAGGAGAATGTATTGAAAACATATTCAACAAAATAGTGGCAGAAAACTTCCCAGGCATAGAAAAAATCACAGATCTTCAGATCCAGGAAGCTCAATGATCTACAAATATATTCAACCCAAAAAGGGCTTCTCCAAGACATGTTATAGTCAAATTGGCAAAACT
>NW_007739509.1:31753-35922 GCF_000696425.1 Galeopterus variegatus | reverse complement strand
TATTTTATTGTTCTGTATCTTAATAATTATTGTGCAAGATTAAGATGAGCAGAGACTTCACCTGCTTTGCTTATTACGTATTTTCTCAAAGCCTTGTGTTTATGCATGCATTATGTAGAAGAAACTTAAGGAAGAAGTTATGAAATAAAAAGACGGGCAGGAGAGTAGAACCAGGCTAAATATAGAAGTTTTAAAACAACCATATGTGGATTAAAGAATTAAATATACACCCTGAAACAATAAAACTTCTTAAAGAAAACATAGGAGAAACACTTCAGAAAGTAGGACTGGGCACAGACTTTATGAATACGACCCCAAAAGCATGGGCAAGCAAAGGAAAAATAAACAAATGGGATTATATCAAACTAAAAAGCTTCTGCACAGCAAAAGAAACAATGAACAGAGTTAAAAGAAAACCAACAAAGTGGGAGAAAATATTTGCAAAACATACATCTGACAAAGGATTAATATCCAGAATATACAAGAAACTGAAACTACTTTACAACAACAAAAAAACAACTAACCCAATTAAAAAATGGGCAAAGGAGCTAAATAGGCATTTCTCAAAGGAAGATATACGAATGCCCAACAGACACATGAAAAAATGCTGAACATCACTCAGCATTTGGGAAATGCAAACCAAAACCACACTGAGATACCATGTCACCCCAGTTAGGATGGCTAATATCCAAAAGACTGTGAATGATAAATGCTGGCGAGGTTGCAGAGTAAAAGGAACTCTCATACACTGTTGGTGGGACTGCGAAATGGTGCGGCCTCTATGGAAAATGATATGGAGCTTTCTCAAACAATCGCAGATAGATGTACCATATGACCCAGCTATCCCACCGCTGGGAATGTACCCAGAGGAATGGAAATCATGAATTTGAAGGTATACCTGTACTCCAATGTTCATTGCAGCTCTATTTACAATAGCTAAGAGTTGGAACCAGCCTACATGTTCATCATCAGAGGAGTGGATACAGAAAATGTGGCAAATCTACGCAATGGAATACTACTCTGCTATAAAAAAGAATGAAATACTGCCACTTGCAACAACATGGTTGGACCTAAAGAAAATTACATTAAGTGAAACAAGTCAGGCATAGAAAGAAATATCACATGTTCTCACTTATTTGTGGGAGCTAAAATAAATACACAATTAAACTGGGGGGGGGGAGAGAAGAAGACACAACAATCACAATTCCTTGAAATTGTTACAACAAGCGAATAGATATCAAGTTGTTGAGAGGGAGGGGGAGAGAGAAGGGATATGGAGGGTTTGGTAATGGGCCACAGTAATCAATCACAGTGTATATTGATAAAATAAAATAAAAATTAAAAATAGCATATTAAACAAAACTGAATGAGCATCAGAAAGCAACTGAATCAATACATAATGTAACAATAATTTAGTGGTACATAGTAAATTAATTACTAAGTTGATAAAGATCTTCACATAAAAGAATATAATACTTAATGTTCCTAGAAAGCTCTGGCAGATGCTCAATATTTGTTGAATGAATCAGGAAATAAGTCTCAGTAAATGTAGGACATTTAATACATGACCAGATTGTATTTGAATTTAATTGGAAAAGCATGAATTAAAGCTGACATAAATGGATATCTACCTGGAAGGCAATACAGTTGGTTACCAAACTCACACATCTTACAAAAATTCAGAGGATTTAAGGATGTCAGTGTAAAAGTAAACAGTGCATTTTAGGTGAATATCTAGAAAATTAAATATAAAAACTGCATGAGGAGAAAACCAAGGCATGAAACACAGAAGTAATAAGATAGACATATATCCAGCTAGATAAAATACGAAACATTTTATGGGCAAAAATATACCCCAAATGTCAACAAAGAAACAATAATCTGTAAAAATGATTTGAGATGCTGATGACTGTATAACTGAGGTATATATTAACAATGAGCGAATGAAGATGGTGATTTTGTATGTGAATGTTTGCTAAACCTTAGTAATGGTTGAAAACAATAAGAAATCTCTTTCAAACACATGAGCCTGGAAAAAAAGTAAAGAGTTGCTTCACTGAGTAGGATTTATTTTTAAACAGGTAACAATGGGGTACTCTCTAATTTTGGTGGCAGAAACGTGAAGTGTTACAAGGTCTAGGGAAAACAATCTGGAGAGAGCTATATATATGAAAAATACAGGTGTTTGGTAACTCAAAGGTTTTCAGTCCCAACAGTGCTGAAGGTCTGGGCCAGATCACTGTTTGTGGTGGAGTCGTTCTGTGCACTCAATTATGTTTATCAGAATCCCTGGCCATAGGGTGCATCCCAGGGTGAACGCTGAAAATATCATTGTTCAATTTCTCTCTTGGGAAAAAAATCACCCCCAGGTGAGAACCATAGTTTTAACCTAAATATCCCAAAATATTTATAGCATTGATAAAATAAAAAAGGAAAGAAAAAGGAAAGGGGAAGATAAGCTAAAAAAAACAAAAAACAAAAACCTAAAGAACATTTGTGATGTGAATAGGGAACTACTCATGCTTTTGAGTAAACACTGGATGAGTATGTATGTATTTGCATAATATAAAAAGAGAAATTTTAAATGAAACTAAGAACATAAAGAACAAAGAACGGCAGTGAGCATGCAATTGGGGTAAGTGTAATGGTTTCCAAATAACGGTATGAAACGGAATAGAATGAAAATCAGAAACTAACTTTACATGAAGGTATAAACTAGTAATGATTTAATGACATCAACATGGGTGTCTAATTCAAGATTAAATTGCCAAAGGCTTGGAAATAAAACAATATAACAGAAAATGTTTTAAAATGTGGGGAGGAAGAAAAATCTAAAGTTACAATTTCATCTTATATAAAGATATCTGAATTCAAATATACTTAAGAAAGATAAAGGTGATAGTAGTCAAATGGTAATAACTGCCTTTCAAATGATGGGCAAAGATGCAGCAGCTTTAGAAACAGATCTAATATTAAAAGGTAAAAGGCAGAATAAGGAATAACAGAGCATAGATGTAGCAACTTTTAGAAACATTAAAAGTAAAAAGTACAATAAGGAATAACAGAGGCATGAAAACAAGTGGAAAATTTATGTATAAAAAGCAATTCGTTTAGCCAAGTGGTCCAGAAGAACTTTCTATATTGATGAAGCAATGAGAGTAACACTGTATAACTGATAGCTGGATCTGGATATAGAACATTTATAAGCTTTCATGCTTTAGTCACCAAATACATTGATACTTCCATGAAAGAAGTGAGTGACGAACATCAAAATATTTGAAAGGCTCAAATTCATATATTTAAAGTAATTCAATAAAAAACAGAAATTGAAACACTCCGAATGCACCACACAAAAGCTAGGAACTTGCACAGGCAACGTGTAATCAGTGGTAAATATCTAACAAACACACAAATAAAACAGCCACGAGTGAGGAAATAATTGAAAAAGGGAGGGTGGTTGGTATACCACTTTTCACGAATTAAATACTTTTTAAAATTTCATTTGAATATCCAACATGAGGGAAATATTGCAAAATGTAGACCCCATGGGCTGCTGTCACTTTGAGTTGAATTTTATATATGATTTGAGATAAAGGCCTAAGTTTATTCCTCTGTGTGTGGATACCCAATTTTACAGACACAATTTAATGAAGAGACTGCTTTCCCAATATTGTGAAATGAGGAAGATAATGCTCCTGGATTGGAAGCATTAACATTGTGAAAATATCCATACTAACCAAAGTGATCTACACATTCAATGCAATTCCTATTAAAATACCAATGATGTTCTTCACAGAAATATAAGAAACAACCCTAACATTCATGTAAAACAACAAAAATCCCCCAAGAGCAAAAGCAATCCAGGGGAAAAATAAATAAAAATAGAGACATCATGAATATTCATAACCAACAAAAAAGCAATATAAAACATTTAAAAAAATTATACCGCAAATGTATAACAACCAAACAACATGGTACTAACATAAAAATTGACATTTGGACCAATGAAACAGAATAGAGGACCTAGAAATCAACCCACTTTTGGCCAATTGATCTTTGGCAAAGGCACCAAAAACATGCGTAAATAAAGCCTTCAGCTTGGGCCGGCCCGGTGGTGCACTGCTACAGTGCGCTGCTTGGGAGTGCGGCGGCGCTCCCGCCGAGGGTTC
>NW_007739509.1:5611-30753 GCF_000696425.1 Galeopterus variegatus | reverse complement strand
TTCGGATCCCACATACAGACCGGTTCCCGCTCACTGGCTGAGCGAGGTGCGGGCGCATCACTGAGGGTTTTGATCCCGTTGCCGGACACGAAAAAAAGACAAAAAGAAAAAAAAAACAAAAAACCTTCAGCTTTATTTTATTTTATTTTTTTAAAAATTGATTCCTAAGTATTTTAATTTTTTGGTGACTCCTGTAAATGGGCTTGATTTCTTTATTTCTTTTTCTGCTAGTTTGTAATTGGTGTCTAAAAATGCTACTGATATTTGCATGTTGATTTTGCATCCTAAAACCATACCAAAATCATGAATCAGCTCTAATTGGATTTTGGACAAATCTTTAGGATTTTTCTCAATAAAGAATCATGTCATATGCAAAAAGGGACAGTCTGATTTTATGTATGGATACACTTATTTCTCTTTGTTGCCTGATTGCTCTGGCTAGTACTTCCAATACTATGCATCTTTGTCTTAGTCCTCCTGTTCTTAAAGAATAAGCAGCTCCCTATTCAGGATTATACTAGTGGTTGGTTTATTTCATTTGGCTTTTATTGTGTTGAGATACTCTTCTATACCTAATTACCTGAAACCCTTTATCATGAAGGGATGTTGAATTTTGCTGAATGCTTTTTCTGTGTTTATTGATATAAGTATACAGTTTTTATTTTTATTTTGTTGATGTAGTGCATAACATTTGTTGACTTGAATATGTTGAAACATCCTTGCCTCCTTGGATGAAGCCCACTTGATCACGGTGTATAATTTTTTGATGTGTTTTTGTATTCCGTTTGCTAATATTTTGTGATGGATTATTACATCTATGCTCATCAGAGATATTGGCCTTTACTTTTCTATTTTTGTATCTCTGTCTGGTTTGGTATCATGGTGATGCTGCCTTCATAGAATGAGTTTGGAGAGTGGCCTCTTTAATTTTTTTGGAATAGTTTGAAGGGAATTGTGTCAATTCCTCTTAACGTTTTGGTAGAATTCAGCAGTAAATCCATCCAGTCCTGGATTTTTCTTTGTTGGGAGACTGGTGATTACTGCTTCAATCTCATTGCTTGTTATTGGTCTGTTCAGATTTTCTATTTCTCCTTGTTTCACTCTGCCCAGAAATTTATCTGTCTCTTTCAGGATTTAAAATTTGCTGGTGTATAGTCATTTGTCATACTCTCTAATGATTTGTTGCATTTCTGTGGTATTGGTGATAATGTCTCCACATTCATTTCTGTTTTTTGTTATTTGGGTCTTACCTCTTCTTTTTTTGGTAGCTTAACTAAAGGTTTGTATATTTTGTTTATCTTGTCAAAAACCAACTTTTTGTTTCATTGACATTTTGTATCATTTTTTGGCACTCTTTCATTTAGTTCTGCTCTGGTCTCTATTATTCCCTTCCATCTACTAATTTTGGGATTGCATTGTTCTTTATTCCCGAGTTCTTTCAGGAGTGGTGTTAGGTTTTTTATTCAAAATCTTTTTATTCTTTTCACGTAAGCATTTATTGCAACAAATTTCCCTCTTAGTAATTCCTTTTGTGTATTGCCCATCTTTTGGTATGATGTTTCTTTATTTGAATAAGTTTGATGTCATTTCTCGATTTTATGTTTAATTTCTTCTTGAGCCTATAGTTTGTTCAGGAGCATATTTTTTCGTTTCCATGTATTTGTATAGTTTCTAGAGATTTGCTTGTTACTGATATGTAAATTTAATACACTGAGGTCTGAAAACATACTTGAAATGATTTTAATTTAAAAAAATTTCTTGAGACTTGATTTGTGACCTAACATGTGGTCTATTCTGAAGAATGTTCCATGTGCTGATGAGAAGAATACTTATTGTGCAGTTGTTTGATGAAATGTTCTTCAGTTGTCTGCCAAGTCCAAATTGGTCTAAAGTGTAGTATCAGTCCTGTGTTTCTCTATTGATTTATTGCATAGATAATCGGTCCAAGGTTGAGGATGGCATGTTCAGGTCTCCAACTATTTTCATCTTGGAGTCTCTTTCTTTAGGTCTAATAGTGTTTGTTTTATATTCTCGGTGATCTGGAGTTGGGTGAAAGCATGTTTATGAGTATTAGGTCTCCTTGCTGGATAGATCCCTTTATTACTATATAATAATAATCTTCTTTTTGTGGTTTTTGGTTTAAAGTCTATTTTTCCCAATGTAAGAATAACTACCCCTGTTCATTTTTGGTCTGTGTTTGCATGGTCTATCTATACTTCTTTATCCCTTCATTATTAGTCTCTGTATGTCTTTACAGGTGAGGGGAATCCCTTGTCAACAGCATATACTTGGGTCTAGCTTTTTAACCCAGTCCATCAATCTGTGCATTTTGTATAGGGAATTTAGTCTATGTACTTTTAGAATAATTGAAAGATATTGTCTTACTCCTGGCAATTTATCAATTTTCCTTTGGATGTTTTATATATCTGTTCTTCCTTTTTTCCACCTTTTATTGCTTGACTTAGATGTTTTTTGTTTTTTTGGGTGGTAAGATGTCATTTCTCTCTTTTTCTCATTTTCATTTTTGTTCTACCAGTGGGTTTCATTCTTTCCTGTGTATTCATGGTAGTTATTATCATTTTTTGGCTTCCAGATGCAGGACTCCCTTCAGGATTTCTTGTGGGGTTGTCTTGTGTTGATACACTCCTGCAGCTTTTGTTTGTTTGCAAGACACCTTTCCCTCTTCATTTCTGAAGGATTGCCTTGCTGGGTATAGAATTCATGACTGGCAGTTTTTTTTCTTTTAATCCTTTGAATATATCATTGCATTCTCTTTTGGCCTGTAGGGTTTCTGCTGAGAAGTCTGTTTTACTGATGGTGACTCGATGTTTTTCTCTTGCTGTTTTTACAATTCTCTCTTTCTCCTTGTCTTTTGAAAGTTTTACTATGATGTGTCACAGAGAGGATCTTTTTGGAATATATCTGTTTGGGCATGTTTCATCCTTTTTGATCTGTAAGTTTGTATCTCTACAAATACCAGGGAATTTTTCCACTATTATTTCATAGAATGTGATTCAGTACATTTTACTTTCTCCTCTCCTTAGGGAACACCCATGGTTTGGATATTTGTGTGCTTAAGGTTGTCTGCTAGCTGTCTTAGATTTTCTTCATTTTTTAAAATTCTTTATTCTTTTTCTTCCCCTCCCCCTTGGGTTACTCCAAAAATCTGACTTCTAGATGAGAAATTCTTTTTTCTGCTTGCTCTCGCCTGCTGCTTACACTCTCAATTATAGTTTTTATTTCACTGAATGGGTTTTTCAGTTCCAAAAGCTCTATTACATTCTTTGTAATGGTATTAATTCCTTTCTACATGTTCTCCTTCATGTCCTCGATTGTGTTTCTCATTTCATTGTGTCATCTAACTGAGTGTTCTTTTGTCTTACTGAGTTTTCTAAAGATTGTTGGTTGGGATTTCTTTTTAGACACTTCAAGTGTTTCCTCTTGTATGGGGTCTGATATTTGAGAATCATAGAATTCCTTTTGTGGTTTCAAAGTTTCTTGTTTATTCATATTTCTAGTATCCTTATGTTGATGTCTAGTCTTCTGGCGGATCCGTTGCTTCTTCTATTATTGTGAGGTGGTTTTTGAGGAGTATGACTTCCTCCTACAGATTTTTTACACATTTACTGTTGTGTGGAGGCTTTTAGTTTTTGTTCCAGATGGACTGAGTAGTATCTGTAGTTCTAAGTAGACTTAGTTTTTGAAGGTAGACTTAGTAATTCTCAATAGACTTAGTAGTTCTGGTGGATGCCAGCAGCTACATCTGTGTCTGGGATTGTGCATGTGGCTGGATGTCTGAGCCCATTCAGGTGGGTTGAGACATGTGGGTGGGTGAATACATGGGTCTGGATGGGTGGGTAGGGCTCCATTGGTGGCTAGGTTACCATGCTCACATGGGTGGGTAGGGCTACATGTACAGCTGAGGTGGCTGGGGCACAAGGAAGGCTAGATGGCTGGACCCACATGAGTTGGTGAGGCCACATGGGTAGCTGGACAAGTGGTCCCCAGCAGGTTGGTAGGGCTGTGCAGGTAGCTGGTTTTGGGGTCACATGGGCATCCAGGGCCATGCAGATGACTGGAAGGATGGAGCTGCACATGTGCTCGGTGCTGAGCTGGTGACATGGGCCATGTTGTGGGCTGTGCTGTGCAGGAGGAATTGCTATGCAGGGAGAAGGACCATGGCTCTGGGACTAGACAATGGCACAGGCAACCATGGTGGTTGTGGGGGTGGGCTGGGTCAGGAGGAGGAGGAGGGTTACTACTGGGAAATACTCACAGCTGCGCAGATAATTTTTGTTACAAGGGAATTCCTTTTGGCTGATCCTGGTGTTGGAGACATGGTGGTGCCCAAAGCAACATACCTATCTCTCTTCTACACCACCCTAATTTGATTTTGTGCTCCACAGGGATCTCACTGGGCTCCCACTGACCTCTGCCACTCTCTGACTGATACTTTATCCTGTACCTAGGTTTCCATTCCTTGCTTTGGTCCCTTTCTCAGGGAGGGTCATGCATTAGACACCTTTAGCACAATATTTGACCCACTATCTCCCTTCTTTTTCTCAGTCTAGCTAATGGTTTTTCTTTTTTTTTTTTTTTCCTTGTTGTCTTTTTTTGTGTCTGGCAACGGATCGCAACCCTCAGTGTCGTGCCCGTACCAGACCGGGACCGGCAACGGGATCGCAAACCTCGGTGTTGCTCCCACACCTCGCTCAGCCAGTGAGCGGGAACCGGTCTGTATGTGGGATCCGAACCCTTGGCGGGAGTGCCACCACGCTCCCAAGCGGCGCACTGTAGCAGTGCGCCACCGGGACGGCCCATGGTTTTTCAATTTTGTTTATCCATTCAAAAAACCAACTTATCATTATGTTGATCTTTTGCATAGTTTTTTGAGTTACTATTTCATTTATTTTTGCTTAGATTTTAAATATTTCTTTTTATCTACCTATTTTGGGATTGCTTTGTTCTTGCTTTTTTACTTCCTTGAGGTGTATTGTTAGGTTGTTGATTTGAAATCTTCCTGTTTTTCTGATGTAGGTTTTTATTGCTATAAACATTCCTCTTAATAACTCCTTGGCTATATCCCATATAGTTCGGTAAGATGTGTTTCAGTCTTCATTTGTTTCAAGGAATGTTTTGATTTCCTGCTTAAGTTCTTCTTCGACCCATTGATTGTTTGGGATTATGTTGTTTAGTTTCCATGTATCTATACAATTTCAAATGTTTCACTTTTTTGTATTTTTTGGTTTTATTTTATATTGGTCTGAAAATATACTTGATATGATTTCAATTTTAAAAATTCATTAGGACTTGTTTTGAAGCCTAACGTGTGGTCTATGCTGGAAAACAATGCATGTGCTGATGAAAGGAATTCTGTAGCTGTTATATGAAATGTTCTGTAAATGCCCATCAAGTCCATTTAGTTTATAGTGCAGTTTAAATACAATGTTTCTTTCTTTTTTTGTATGAATGATCTGTCCTCCAGCTTTTTTACTGAGTTTTCCCTGTCAGAATATCTGTAAAGCTACTGTTTCTTGGTGCATCAAATTATTCCTCCAAGTTGGTAAAAGATGATGAAAAATGATTACATTGTATAATGTTGAGTGCACTAATTATCTTGGTTTGAGCGTCACATATTATACTCTGTACCCCACAGATATGTACAATCAACCATGTTTCAATTTAAAAAATATGAAATTATTCCTGCAACTCATTTCATCCTCCTTGTTGTGATTTCATTGCATATAATTAATAAACATTTGATTCCAGCAGGGTTATGAAATTCTGCATATCTCTTTTTTACCCTGTTTGAATTTGGTTTTGTTTCTAAATATTTATTCATTATTTCTCTAGTTACAAAAGTTTAACGTGTTTCTTATGTATAAAATGATGTTTTGAAACATGTGTACATTTTGGAGTGGCTAAATACAGTTCATTTACATATTCATTACCTCAAATACTCATCATTTCTGGTGTAAACACATTTAAAATCTATTGCCTTAGCAATTTTCAAGAATGAAACATATTGGGAGGGGAAGGGGAAGGGAAAACCAGGAAAGTTTGGCAAACCGGTATAAAATCACAGTTAGAGAGGAGAAATAAGTTCTGGTGTTATATTGCACAGCAGAATGGTTATGGCCAACATTAGATTTTGCATGTCATGTAATAGAGGAGAGGTTTTTGAATGCTCTTGCTACAAAGAAATGTTAAACGTATGAGGTGATAGATACTCTAATTACTCAGACCCAGTTATAATACACATATATGGATCAAAACATCAGATTTTACCACATAAATATGTATAATTATAATGTGTCAATTAAAAAATTTAAAAGAATAATTCACTACATTGTAATTAACTGTAGTCACTATCTTAGTTGATGTGCCCTGCTATATATAAAAAACAAACCAATCAATAGAAATAAAAGGACACAATAATTACCATAATTCCTTGACCTTATTAAAAGAAGAGATATGATGTTGATAGGGGTGGGAAAGGGGGCAGATGGAGGAGGGAAAGGAATAAATTGGTAAAGAGCCACAAAAATCAACTATATTGTATAACGATAAATAAAAACACAAATTAAAAAAAAACAATACCTGAGACTGGGTAATTTTTAGTGAACACAAATTTGTATAAAATGCTTAAACAGTGCTAGCATATACTGAATGTTGTTACTATTAATTTAAATATTAGGATCTTTGAATTTCTTTTCTAGCTCTAAATTTTTTAAAAAATTTTACTTTATTATTTCATTGTATGTGTTTACTAGGTACAGATGGTTATTTGAATACATGCATATATTTTATAATCATCTAACCACATTTTTCTTGTCTGAATCTTATATTTAACCAACCATCTGCCTATTTTTCACTCTATATGAGAAATATTCACTGAGCCTAAACTTCTTACCAAGAACTCATTGTGTCTGAAATAAAAGTGAATTGAATGAAAAGGAAGGGAATCTTTGAGTTAATTTTGATCACATAACATCAGAAAACATCTTTGTAAATGAGTTACCAGGGAAACATTTCTAACGTAGTATCCTTTTCCCCATTACTTCTGATGATTTATGTTAAACATGTAAGATTTGATTTACTTAAAAAACCCAAAATTATTACTGAAGATAATAGGGAAAATGGCAGGTTTTATTTATAAAAGGTTAAAATTACTGGTTAGAAAGTGAAAAGCGTGATCCAATATATAACTTTATAAACAAAAGCTAAAGCAGGAAATAACCCAAAGGAAAAGGCAAAGAAAGAATTTCTTTGCAGATGTATTCAAAATATTGGATGGCGGAGGCCAGGCTTTCTGGTCCTCAGTATTGCAATGGCCCTTCATAAAGAGCTTTGCTGAGGAGTCTCCCCAGAGCCCCTTTCATGTCCCTGTTCCTCAGCCTGTGGATGAAGGGGGTTCAGCATGGGAGTGACCACGGTGTACATCACCGAGGACATCATACTTGCACTAGTGGACAGTGTGGCTGCAGAACTGAGGTAGACCTCAAGGCTTGTGCCTTAGAACAAGGAGATCACTGAGAGGTGAGATCCACTGGTGGAAAAGCTTTGCACTTGCCACTGGCTGATGCAATTCTCAGGATGTAGAAGAAAGCATGAGAGTAAGAAAAAAGGATCCCAGACAGAGAGAAAACACCTAGGACAATGGACATAAAGTATGTCACTATGTTATTGATGAGTGTGTTAGAATAGGCAAGCTCCAGGACTTCGGGAAAGTCACAAAAAAAAAAAAAAAAAGCTTGAGATGCCCATGTTTGTGCAGGACAGCTTCGAAGTGGTCAAGGTATCAAGCAGGGAGCCCAGGGCACTCATGATCCAGGACCCCAGAGCCAGCATCCAACAGAGCCGGGTGTTCATGATGAACATGTAGTGCAGAGGGTGACAGATGGCCACAAATCAGTTGTAGTCCATCACTGTCAGGATTAAACTGTGCAGACATCCAAACACAATGAAAAAATATATCTGGCTGAGGCAGCCTGCAAAACTGATAACTTTGCTCTGTGTCTGTACATTCACCAGCACCTTTGGAATGGTGGTGGGGGTTATACAGATGTCAGGAAAGGAAAAGTTGGAGAGAAAGAAGTACATGGGGAGTGCAGGTGGGAGTCTGAGATACAGGTCAGGATAATGAGCAGGTTCCCGAGTACTGAGACCAGTTACATTGAGAGGAACAGGCCAAAGAAGAGGGACTACTGGTCAGAGTCCCCTGTGAATACCAGGAGGAGAAAGTTCTTATCTCCTGTTTGTTTTCCTTCTTCCAAGGGGTTTCTGGGTTTGCCCAGAGGGAGGGAGAAAAGGCAACACAAAATTCACTCCAAATAAACATTCTCTAAAATGAGAGCAATATCCTTTATTTAAACCCAGGGGATTCAAGAAGTCATCCATTTTGGTTAACCATTGGATCCTATTGTGGACAAGTTGTGGCTACTATCACTACGTGGAAAGATTGCTTCTAGGTCAGTGGTCTCAAATTGTAGTCCTTGGAACAGTAACATCACATCACCTGGGAAGTTGTTAGAAATGTGTATCGTCAGGCCCTGGTGGGTGCAGCTGGCACTCTGTGATTTAACAAGCCCTCTCAGGAATTCTGATGCACACACAGTTTGAACACCACTGCTGCAGTGCTCCCCCACATTCCTAAGCAGCGCTCCCTACCCCAGCATCCCTGGAGGCAGCTCTTGCCCTTTCTGCCTAATGCATGGTGGAAGGAAAATTCCCTAATTCTAGGCAGATTTTTCAATCATTGGAAGGCTTTTTTGTTATTGTGCTGAGTCTCTGTAATGTAGAGTAGTTAAATCCTCTCTACCTTGCATGCTGCTTGTGCTAAAAATAATTAATAATCACTATTATTATGAATCTCCATTGTCAATGTTGAAATCCTAGAGTTTTTAAATATAGCAGTGAATCTTATGTACATTTTTCATTTTCTGATTCTTTATCAGATTAAAGTATTCCACCCAATAAATGGCTATTTAAATGTTGCACATTTTTTTTCTAAGATTTTTAAGAAAAAATAACTTTTGGATTAATTTTAATTTTATATTTTTTTCTTTTAGGATTATGTGTCAATAGCCTCTCTCAGTTATTAAAAATTAAAGTATTTCCTTGTTCACATTCTTGTATTTGATTATCTGTGTCATAATTGTAAGTAGGCTGTGAAATTTTTTTTCTATATGTTTAATTTTCTATCCACATAACATACTTAAAATTTGAGAAGAGAAACTCATCTATTATTCATTTTATCTTTCATAATATTACTCCTATTTCAATTTTTTCTGTCACAGGTGAACTACAGAATCATCTATCCTCATTATGTGAAAAATAGCATCATAATTTTATTGGAGATTCCATTAAAATTATAAACTAATTTGGAAAAAAATGGACATATTTATTCTTTTCAGATTCCCATTCAAATAACAGGAATTATCCTCTGGATATTTCAATCATATATGAGTAAACTTTCCTGAAGTTTTTTAAAAATATAGAATACACTCATTTCTTGTGAATAGTATTTTAGTGTATCTTAGGTTTAATGTTATTATGAATGATATTTTTCGACATTATCTTTGTTATCGCTATTTTATTAGGAAAGATTTTGATTTTTACAAATTGATGAGGTGTGATGTTACTTTTCTGGTGTTTCTTATTAATTTCATAATTTATATTTATGTATTTTGCCATAATATTAATTAATAGCATTTATTTCTATTCTTTGTCTTTTTCATTGGTTGGAAATTTCAAAATCCTCTTAAAATTTGTGAGCTGGAATTCTTACTTTTTTCCCCTCTTAAGGGAATAACCCTAGAGTGTTGTAATTTAATATTATGCTCATAATGATGAAAATATAAAATTCTTTTATCATGTTAACTTGAATTTATTTCTGGACACATTTGAGGGTGTAAAATAAATGGTATGAATAAGTGTTCAATGACTATATAGAAAAATACTGTTAAAACTTATCTACATATTTATAAATAAATTTCAAACATGAAATGTAGCACAGGGGACTACATAAGCTGTCTATAGGAAATTTAATTAAATATGTAGACATTATAAATTTATGCATAGATATGTATAACCTTTGTAAGTAATTTTCTTCCTCTGAAATTTAAAGTCTTTGATAGAAATAACAGAAGAAAAGATCAGTAATCGGAACCATAATTTAAAATTCTGAATTAAAAATAGTTCCATGCAGCAAATTAGAATGTAACAATAATCTATTTGTGTTATAAAAGTTAATAACTTTAATCTCTAAAATCTTAATAATAACTTATAGACAGAATAATATATTGCTGGGAGAAAGGCATAGAAATATTAAAGATATATATGAAGAAATGTAAAAAGTGTTTAAAAAAGTTTTCATTCTCGGGCCGAGCCCATGGCGCACTTGGGAGAGTGTGGTGCTGGGAGCGCAGCAGTGCTCCTGACGCGGGTTCAGATCCTATATAGGGGTGTCCGGTGTGCTCACTGGCTGAGCGCAGTGCGGCCGGTCTCAAAAAGGACAAAAAAAAATTTTTTTTCATTCTTACTATTAATCTAAGAATGTAATATTAAAATGAAGATACCCTTTTCAATGAGGGAATTAAGATGTCTTTTTTTATTTTTTTGGTTAAAAATGCAAAATTCCATCATGGGGAAAGAGAAATAATATTTCAGATACTGCTAATATAAGGTTCTTAGTCTCCTTTTCTGGGCTGGAGAAATTAAATCAGCATGTAGATTTTTTTATAATTACACACATTTTGCACAGGAAAAATTATCTTCAACAAAGTACACCAAAATATGAACAGGGATAATCTTTGAGTGGTAACATTAATGTTGATTTTTAGATTCATTTTCTAGTATATTTTTCAGTAATTGCAAGTAAATACCTATGTGGTCTATCCTCATGAAATAAAAATCTCAACATCTGAAGGTATCAAAAATAAAAATTTTAGAGAACAAAGAGTTAAAGCAGAAATTAGCAGGTAAAGATAAAAGCAGACAAAGAAAAAAGATAAATGCACTAAAAAGAAGAAAGACACTAGAATCGAAAAATAATTTTCAAAGCTAATTCTTTCCAATATACAAATGAATAGACAAAAATAGACAAAGTCTAAGGGAAGGGATAACAAAAGTGAGAAAGAACAGAAACACCTGGATTTATGAATGATAAAAATGCACACGCAGATAAGTGTTCAACTTCTGTAGATGATATTACTTATAAGTGTATGTTAAAATCATTAATATCTTCAAAAACAAACTTATTCCTGAAAAAACGTGTGTCCAAATTTCATTCAGGAAGGAGGATAACACATCAATAACCAAGGAAGAAATTTAATGAACAGCAAAACTTACCTAGAGAAATGCACTGGTGGACCACTGTGCCAGGAGCAATAGCAGAATTCTCCTTTAAGTATTAAAGAAGAAAATTAAGTTAATTATCAGGAATTGTTTATTAGTGCCCTGGAAGTTCCAATCAATGCAATACAAGGAGAAGAAGAAATGAACCCTCAGTGTTGAAAAGGCAACATAACATTGTTTTCAGATGATGGCTGCAGGTGGTGAGTTGGTGGCCGGAAACCGATTGCATCTGAGCATTTTAGTAAGGCAGTTGATACAAAACAAATACAGAGAGAACTGCAGTCATTCTAATGTGGCATTCAGTGGCATGTAGTACATTCAGAAGGTTTTGCAACAATTGTATCTCTCTAGTTCCAAATAATTTTATCACTATGGGACATCCATCCTCTCTTTGCAACATTTCTATAAATATAAATTATTGAAAATAAAATTATCAAAATGTGGGTACAAGAGAAAAAGGATAGCATTCCTATGAATGTTTGAATCTCTTAGAATATAGATGTTGATCATTTCAAATTTTAACAAAAATATAAAACTCCTGGAACAAGGGCTGGAGACTTGTAAATTCTCAACAAATGAGAATAATAATTACTAAAATTTATTATGGAACTCCATAAGTCAAGCACTTGTGGTATGCTTTATATTCCTTAGCTTATATTAAGATCATCCTATTTTTTTTTTTGGTTTAACAAATAAAAATGTGTGTACAGCAATGCAGTGATGATAATTAACATGTTAGCATGAATAGGTGCCTACTAGTTTTAGAGACTATTAAAAACTTCCCACACATGATCTCCTTTAATGTCATCCTAACATTAATTCTATGGACTGGATAACACTGTTTTCCCCGTTTTACAAATGTGAAAATGAAGACAGAGGAATATTAAGTAACCTAATGTCAGAAGATGCATGGAATGGGCTTGCAAGGGTTTACTATGTGGAACCACAGGAAATGCTTTTTAAGTGAATGAATGAATGAATGAATAAGGCATTATAGATAAAAAGATACAGGAACGTCTTTGATAGGGAAATGTAGAAGCACTTGTAATGACTACAGGAAATGACTAAGATGATTGGGTACAAACTCTTGAGAAATACTGTGGGCTAAGAAATGTCAGAAGATGCATGGAATGGGCTTGCAAGGGTTTACTATGTGGAACCACAGGAAATGCTTTTTAAGTGAATGAATGAATGAATGAATAAGGCATTATAGATAAAAAGATACAGGAACGTCTTTGATAGGGAAATATAGAAGCACTTGTAATGACTACAGGAAATGACTAAGATGATTGGGTACAAACTCTTGAGAAATACTGTGGGCTAAGGACAGGAATTCACTGTGTAACGTGCTTTGTATGGATGGACTCTCATCAACACATTATCACAGTTTTTACCACTGAAGTTTTTCCTGTAAGAACTCTGCCTGTCTCCATACCTGTTTCCAACACCAGGTGCTTCAGTGGTGCTGCTGAGACTGTAGTTCCCTGGGTGACAGAGGCGGCATCAGACACAAGTCCTCTGCAAGGGTCCAGTTGACTGCCCTCCTTCCTGCGTTATTTGAGTCACAGGCAAGAGGAGTAAGGGGCTTATTTACTATTTATTGTGCCTCAGAAGTTGAATTCTCATGAAATTAATGGTTCCATTGTTACTCTGTTCTCCAAGCAGTTTGGTTCCCATGAGTAAGGGAGTCAAAATGGGAAAGAATTTATTTTCTGCTATTTTTCTATCCTTGGAAACATCTTGGAAACCAGAGGCGTTTATCATTCTTTCCAGGGCTTTTTGCTCACAGTATTCTTTTCTCCCTGGGTCTGACTTACATTGCCCATTGTTTTCGTCTGTGAGCATTTTCTAAATGTTTGACATGGGCTTTGGTTTGTTTGTTTTTGTCTATGAAAGGCATGAGCAGGCACATTTTTAAAGACCACTTGTGTCCCAGCACCCTAACTTGCAGCTGTGTACAGGGACCACACATGACTCCAAACAAAACAATTCCAGTAAGTTTGCTACAACTTCTATTCCTACTACTGAAGATGCAATGTATCCATGTCTTTTACAATGTGATTGTGAAGCTCCTCAGAATTAGATGTAGAGTCTGTTTCTCCACCTTTGAATCTGGGCTGGACTTAAGATTTTTGAGTTGCTTTGGCCTGTAGAATATAATGGAAGTGAGAGTGTGCCTGAAATACTCTGTGCAGAAAATAGAATAAGCACTGTGGATGGACATCAAGCAATAACAGAACAGGATCTCAATGGGAGCATAAAATCCCATGACCAGCTATTAAACAGCCTGGTATGTTAAAGTCGACATTATCAGAAATAGAATACATGGCAGTGAGGTAGAAATGAATGATAGACATGAAATTGAAAAGCTGTGGTGTCAGAAATTCTTCTACAATAGGATTTTATAAATTGCCTTAGTTGATAAATATGGCTTATTCCATAAAACTACTGTAACTGTGTCACTATATTAGAAACATGGGAATCTCCGAATAGTTTCTGATCCAACAATGGGAATTACTTTGTGAGAGCAGAAAAATGATGAAGGAGAAATGTTGTATATTTGACAGAGAAGAAAGCTTAATAAATGAAAATTGCTTACATTTTCCAAAGCAGTCAAAATCAAAGAAATCGAAATTCCTGGATATAATAAAAAGAGCAATTTATACATCCATGATGTAACTAAATAATAGCAATTTCTGGCTCTGAGGCTTTAATCTCTGCAATCAGGTGCACATCTTTAGCCACAGGACAACTGGCTCTTTCCTAGTTTCTGTCCCCCAAAATACTTCAGTGTCCTTTTTATGTCTTTATTCCTCAGACTATAAATGAAGGGGTTCAGCATGGGTGTGACCACAGTGTACATCACTGAGGCTGTTGCACTTGAGTATGAGTTGTGTGTAGAAGCAGAACTAAGGTACACACCCAGGCTTGTGCAATAAAATAAAGAGACGACTGAGAGGTGAGATGCACATGTGGAAAATGCTTTATACTTCCCCTGAGCTGATGAAATTCTGCATATGGAGGAAACTATCCTGGAGTAGGAGTAAAGGATAGCAGTGAGGGATCCCCCACCCAGCACTGCTGCTGCAATATACATCACCAGGTCATTAAGAAAGGTGTCAGAACAGGCAAGATGGACTACCTCATTGAGTTCACAGAAAAAGTGGGGGATTTCCAAGTGTGTGCAGAAGGACAGCCTCAACACCATTAAACTATGTAACAAGGAATGCAGGACACTCATGATCCAGGACACCAGAACCAGCAGTCCACAGAGCCGGGGGTTCATGATGACCATGTAGTGCAGGGGGTAACAGATGGCCATGAACCGGTCATAGGCCATCACAGTTAGGAGGAAGCTGTCCAATCCAACAAAGTGTATGAAAAAGTACATTTGGGTGATGCAGCCTGTGTAGGCTATGACTTTGCTCTGTGTCTGTATATTCACCAGCATCTTTGGGATGGTGGTGGAGGTGAAACAAATGTCCACAAAGGACAGGTTGGAGAGGAAGAAATACATGGGGGTGTGGAGGTGGGGGTCTGAGATGATGGCCAGGATGATGAGCAGGTTTCCAAACATGGTGACCAGGTACATGGACAGGAACAGACCAAAGAGGAAGGGTTGTAATTCTGGATTTTCTAAAATTCCCAGAAGAAGAAATACTGAAATTTGTGTGTCATTCTCTGGTTTCATGTGGTGGAGGTGACTGCAAAAGGAAAAAAACAAAATCAATGAAAAAAACAAAAGAAGAGATAGAAAAAGAATTTGAAACAAACATTTATTAATAACCTATCAGAAATGTTATCATTTATATTCTATAATTAGGACACTAATTTCTGTATATGTGTACCAATCTGTTCCCCTTCAAATGATTCCTCATCCCATGTCTGATTAGGAATTCCCATCCCATGTTTACCCTTTTCCTAAGAGGTCATGTATTCAAAAATTTTAATAACTAATTTCTCAAGCATTTGAGAAATACTCGTTGGTTATTTTCCATGTTCCAGGCAGTGTCTAAATCATGACTGAACAGTATAGAACAACAAAAACTTCTACAGTAAAATATGTAGAAGGAATGAAAGCAAATAAAAAGTATCATATATTATTTAGATGGTCATAAGTGCTATGAAGTAAAAGAAAGAAGGCGAAAAGGAAAGAGTGGATAAGAGGTGTTATTTATTTTTTTTCCTGTACATTCAGGGAAATTGAGCAGATGAGGTGACATCTGAATAAAGACCTCCAGGAAGACAAGACAGGAGCCACATGGATATTTGGGAATATATGTGGCCAGCAGGGGGAATGTCCAGTGCAAACACCTATAGAAAGATGCTGTTTTCAGATCTGAGGCCCACAAGGAAGCCAGTGTGGCAGGGGAATGAGCAAGAGGAGAGTGATGGGAAACGGTGTCAGAGAATGTTGAAGAATGAGGTGGCCTCACTGCTGTTGAAACTTAAAGACACACGAGGTCTTTCTCTCCAGATGTTGTTATGCTGGCAGTGTAATAAATTGGCTTAAATTGTACTATGAAGTTCAATGCATTCTCTATTTCCATAAGTTGCTTTGAGTTTTTGCCTCTGTATTATGAGTCACTTTTTTGAACACATTGAGTCCAAGTCTCCTTGATCTGAAACATCCTCTCACACCTAAAGGGACATACACACAGCACAAAACACTCAGTATACACTTACACAGAGCATGGATACACATAAAGCAAACTTGTACTTCTGTGGTCTTATCAATACCATATTCTTCTGTCACCCAATAACATTTTAAAGAGGAATGGATGTCAGGCATGTTTTCATTATGAAATTATCTTTCCATTTTGATGTGGCTATGTTCTGCCCTCTATTTAAAGAAACTTAGGTTTTTTAAAAAAGAAAATCTCTGTCATAAACACAGAGAAGGGAATTAAATAGACTTGATTGGGAAAAATCTAATAAGCTCAGATGCTTCCTGAGAGAACATGAAAAAGACAAGGCTTCCTTGGTTATGTCCACATCCAACTACCCTTACATCCCTTTCATACCCAGAAAAAGTAATAAAAGAGAAAAAAATAAGATTGTCTTTTAGATAATCACAAAGGTAATGCTATCTTTTGGCGTCACAACGCTTGTAGATTAAACAATCATATAGAAATAATGAACAAAGAGAATAAGCTAAAATATCATGAAAGGAAATATAAGACGACAACCAGATTTGGTCATTTAGTGCATAAAATGGTAGAAGACTTTTTTGTCATTCTTCCTATTCCACCTTGATTTTGACAATTGGTTTTTATATGTTCTGATAGTATCTAAGGCTGCCCATTCCTCACTTTTGTTGTGTGGAAATCTATTCTTCGGTATTCTTAGGTTTTGAGATTTGGTGCATATATTCTAACACATTCCACGGCACACTCTGTTCTTGGTTCTTGTCATTGTCCAACATGCAGAGCCTCCCTGACTTTACTCTATAAAATCCTGCACAGACATGACAATTCTATCATTTTACATGGAAAAATATTCTTCATATAACTCATCCCTGGGGGCATCATACCATGCCCGCATTTATTTCTTTGTACTGTCTTCACCATTATAATTCAAGATCTAACTGAGCAGGGATTTCACCTGCTCTGTCCACCTTGTGAATTCATGCATTATATAGAAGCAAATGTTAATGAAATGAGAAGTTGTGAGATAAAAAGAATGGCAGGGGAATAAAACCAGGTGGTTTCAAAACAATGGTATTAACCAAATTGAAAGGTGCATCAATAAAGGAAAGATATAAAATAGCAACGATTTAATGATTCCAATATGGATTAATAATTAAATTTGCAAAGACCTATACATAAGAGAATATAACTCATAATTGAGATAGAATCATCTAAAATTATAATTTATCTTATATAAAAATATGCAGATGAAATATGTTATTGAAGTATAAAGGTGATCTTTAGTAAAATGATGAGGAAGAATGTCTTTCAATTGATGGCTGAAGGAAGTGTAAATTGTAGAAATATATTCAATCACAAAAGGAACAAAGGCACATTAAAGAACAAAAGAGATGTAAAAATACATTGGAAATACATATAGAAAGTGATATATTGACTCAAATACTGCAGATGAACTTTGCATATTTAAAAAGCAATGAGGAACATACAATATAACTGAACGATAAATTTGACCACACAAAATTACAAACTTTTATACATTCTCCAGATAATCCATGAAAGAAACAGACAGTACACAGCAAAGGTGGTGAAAACTCCAATACTTTTCTTTTTTTATTTTGCATCTCAGATTTCATTCTTTCTTTTGAAAAAATGTAAGATTGGCCCATGATAATTATACGTATTTATGGGGTACAAGGAAATGTTTCCATACATGTGTACATTGTGTAATGATCAAATCAGGGTGATTAGCATTTCTCTCAACTGGAACATTTATCCCTTCTTTGTTATGAGAATATTCAAAAATCTCTTTTAGTTATTTTGAAATATGTAATACAGTATTGTTAAGTACAGTCATTCTACTATGCAATAGAACATCAGAACTTATTCCTTCTATCTAACTGTAACTTAATTGTAATCATTTTGTACCCATTGAGCAACCCAATTCTTATATTTAAAAAATGTAATCAAAAACAGAAATAAAATCACTATACAAAAGCAAAGAACTTGCAATAGACAAAGTAAATATCTAACAAATCCACAAATATATTCAGACTCAGAAGTAAGGTCATAATTGCAAGTAATCTTCATTAGTATACTTTAAAAAAACCTATTAAGTGATTTTTAAAAGTCTCCATATCTAGCATGAGGGTAGATAACTGCAAAATATGTGCCTCATGAACTGCTGTTACAAGGTGGTATGTGGGAGGAATCCATTGCTCTGGAACTTTCTCATCAATATGCAAGCATACACAAATATGTCCCATCTTCAACATAAAAAAGAAATACCCGCACATCATAGTATATCTCTCCCCATCTAATACCCTATTTCTCTACTCCATGTAATTGCAAGGTTACTTGGACACATGTATTTCTACTGGAACAATGTCATGCCTACAATCCCTTAACTGGGCTTTCATTACCGTCTTTTAAATTTTAATAGTGATGAGTGCATTGCCGAGTTAAATGGGGACTTTTCAAAACCATCATAAATAAAAATATTAATTAATTTATTAATCAAGAAAGGAAACAACCACTGCATTCTCTAGGCTTGGAGCGTGGCTGAATTGGCTCTCAAGTGAACAAAAATAAACTTTCCTTGTTTCCATTCTCTCTGAAGCTTTCCTGAAGTGCCCACTGGTCTCTTGGACTCACCTAGGTGGGATGTCTGAGAGGAAGGTCTTTGTGTGAAAATCTGAGTTCCTCCCTGGATGGTTGATGATGGAGACTGAAACTGTCACCAGACATGAGAGTAGGAAGGTATCAAGCATCAGTCCCCCTGTCAGACTTAGGACTCCAGAAGAAACTACTTTGTCCCTTCCAGCCCACGATTGTACACTCTGAGGAACAGCAGTACAGGAGATACTTACAGCTCTATATATCTGCTCATTAGGAGCATTTCCCAATTGTTGGGACATTGCTTTGCACAGAAAGGATTTTTTCCCTGCAGATATTTTGTTCCCGAGAGACCAGGTTAAAAATCAGGTGAATCCAGTCTTTATTATTTCTTACCAGGTTAAAAATCAGGTGAATGAGAGACCAGGTTAAAAATCAGGTGAATCCAGTCTTTATTATTTCTTTTCCATGAACTCTCCTGCCTTCTAGAGGTGTTGCCTCCCACAATCTTATACCACTCCTGAGTTAAAGTTTTCACTAAAGTCTAAGACTGAACAATCTGTTTTGACTATGTCCCTGGGATCTCCAAAGACTTGACTTGTGGTGGGACACAGCCTCCGTTTTCTACAGAAAATTATTGCCCTCTTCAAGAACTGTGTTCGTCTGATTTTAGAAATACATAATATGTTTTTTGCTTCATGAAAAAATTCCACTAAGAATCAGGAATTTCACACATATAAGAGCTGTCCATTAGGAGTTTATTTATGAAAGGCCTGATAATTATAACAGATATATTTACATATTTTAATGCTTATTGCCTTGATATTAACATGTTCTAAGTAGTCTCCTATTTAATTTTTATAAGACCACATGCTATGTGGTCAGCAGTATAATAAACTGCATTGTACATTTTCAGAAATGTGGCTTAGAAGGATTAAGTAATCTGCCCAAAGTTATGAGCCAAGTAATAGGTGGACTTTGATGTGAACTCCATCATGGTGTATCCAGTTCATTTGCTCTAGGGCAGTGGTTCTCCATGAGAGGTGATTGTGCCTCCATGATACATTTGGAAATTCCTGGTAAAATTATTGATTGTCACAACTGGGAAGGTGGTAATGGCATCTAGTAGATTGAAGCCTAGGGTGCTACTCATACTATAATGCACAGGACTTTGCCCACCAAAAAGAATTGTTCACTACAAATGTCAACAACTGAGGAGGTTGAAAGACTGTTTTAGACCAGAATATCTCCAACTTCAATGTTTATATGAATTCCTTGGTGAGCTTGTGCAAGTGCAGATTCCACTTTGGAAGATCTAGAAGGAACTCTGACATTCTGCATTTGTTGCTATTTCCCTGTTGATGTTGGTGTTGCCGGTCCTGTTTGTGGACCTCTCTTAGAGGATCAAGGCAGTGGGGCTGTGTTGCAGTCAGCTACAAGTATTTTGAGGACTTCCTGTGCAAGAATCCTACCTCCCACCTCAGGTCTGATTTTAAGTGTCAAGTGTTGAACTTGGTAGCTCAGCTTTTGCATCAGTAAGTTTACACTTGCCTCCTAATTGCTTCCCTCAGGACAGGAATTGAAACGATGTGAAATTCCACTTATCCTACGGAGTTTATGCACATAAAAGTAAGTAATATTTTAAAACTCATTGGAAATTACCTCACACAGATGTTCAATGGATAGCAGCTGTCATTGACTAAGTCCCAGTTCTTCATTTACTAAGCTCATTGTGACTCCAGAAAGGTTTCTTTGGATAGGAAGTGAGTCTGGCATGCCCTGTTCCTGGGAGATAGGGTGTTGTGGTCATGAAGTGGTACCTCCTCCTAGGACCCCTCATGGGGGGCAGAGTGCTTGAGAGCCCACCTGTCTATGCTTTGTATATGCATACCACATCTCTTTTAGCCATTTATCTGTCAGTGGACACCTAGGTTGAGTCCATATCTTTGCTGTAGTGAATAGTGCTGCAATAAACACAGGGGTACAGGTGTCTTTTTGTATGCTGATTTCCTTTTTTCTTTTGTTTCCAGAAGCCTTCTTTTGCAGCCAGAGCAATTAGGCAAGAGAAAGAAATAAAGGGCATTTGAACTGAAAAGGAGAATGTCCAATTGTCCCTGTTTGCAGATGACATATTTTAACAGAAAGACCAACCTAAAGACTCTGCTAGAATCCTCCTAGACCTGATAAACAAATTCAGTAAACTTGGAAGACAGAAAAACAACTAAGCAAAATTGGTTGTGTTAGTATACACCAACAGCAAGCTAGTGTAAAAGAAATAAGAAAGCAATTGATTTACCATAGCAACCAAAACCAAAACCAAAATCAAAAAACCAAAAAACAAACAGAAAAAAGTTAACTTAAGAGGTGAAGGATCTCTACAATAAAAGCTACAAAACACTGATTTAACAAATTAAAGAAGTAATACAATAAAGGAACTGCATCCCATTCTCAGAGATTGGAAGAATCAATGTTGTCAAAACGAGCATACTACCAAATGGGATGTGCAGATTCAATGCATTCCCAACCAAAGTAAATGACATACTTTACAGAAATAGTGATGTATCAAGCTTCCTAACTTCAAAATACACTAAAAAGCAGCAGTCATTGTAGCAGTATGCTGGCACTATAACAGACACATAGACCAATGGAACAAAATAGAGAATCCAGAAATAAATCCACATACCTATGGCCAACTGATTTTCAACAAAGGTGCCAAGAACATGCATTGGAGAAAGACAGTCTGATGACTGCAATGAGGTATTGTGATGCTCCTCAGTTCAAATGAGTGACCCTGGGTGGGTTTTCTCTTTTATCTTTTCTACAGGCAGAGGCTCCTCCTGGGATATTGCTTCCTTTAATTGGATTATGGTTTGGTGGTGATTGGGAATTTTATTCCTAACTCTATTTTCTTATCCTTGGTTTCCATACTTTTGGGAGTTCCACCTGTTTCTCCCGAGATGAAGACAGTGCCATGGGTTGTGCACATACTTCCCACTCCCTGATGTGCTACAACATATGGCAGTGTAATTCTCCCTGTGATTTGGGTCAGTGGGTCATTAGTTGGTGATCACTCACCTCTTTCTCTCAGATCCAGTGGTGACTCTCCTTCAGTCTATGCCAATGAGTGATCAGTGGGCAGCCTATAAGGTGGTGGTGGCTGCTGGTGTGACAGCAAGCTGCCCTTGCAGCTGCAGTTGCTAGTGGTCAGAGTCATGGGCCACTCTCTCAGAATTGGTGTCTGCGGCAGCAACAGAGAGTGCTGCTGCCAGTGAGGTGTCTGCTGCACTGGTGCTATCAGTCAGGGGTTTGGCTCAACTATATGTTTAAAGATGCTTAAAATGACGATCTTTATTTCATATGTATGTTTTGCCACAATAAAAAAATAGCAAATGATCTGAGGAGACATTTCTCAAAAGGAGACAAATGGCCTACAGTTGTACAAAAAAAATCAAATCATCATTGAAATGCAAATCAAAACCACACTGAGGTATCCTTTCACTCCATTGAGAGTGACTTTTATCAAAAAGACAGAAAATGACAAATAGTGGTGAAGATGTGGAGAAAGTGGAACTGTAATACACTGTTGGTGGTAATGTAAACTCGTACAGCCATTATGGAAAACATGAAGACAGGTTTCACAAAATAACTACAGATAGGACTAACATACGATCCAGCATCTCTCACTAGTAGGTATATATCTGAAGGAACAGAAATCAACATGTTTAATGGATTCCTGCACTCATGTTTACTGCAGCTCTATTTACAATAGCCAAGATTGGAACCAACCTAAATGTCCATTCTTGGATGATTGGACAAGGAAATGAGGTATCTATGCTCAATGAAATACTTCTCAGCCATGAAAATGAATGAAATTCTGTCATTTGCAACAACATAGATGAGCTTGGAGAGGATTATGTTAAGTGAAATAAGCCAGACACAGAAAGAGAAATTCCCCATATTCTCACTCATATGTGGGATCTGAAAAATTCAATCATGTAGAAGTAAAGAATACAGTAGTGGTTATACAGACTGGCAAAGGGGAGTGGAGGAGGAATAGAGAGAGGGTGGTCAATGGATACAAAGTTGAAGCTAGGAAGAATGAGATCTAGTGTTCTCTGCCAATTTAGGGAGAATAAAGTTAACAATTTACTGTATAACTTCAAATAGGTATGAAAGAGGATTCCTTTAGGGAGAATAAAGTTAACAATTTACTGTATAACTTCAAATAGGTATGAAAGAGGATTCCGAATGTTCCCAACACAAAGAAATAACAAATGATTGAGTTGATGGATATGTTAATTACCCTGATATGATCATTGCACATGGTGTAAATGTACCCAAATATCACATTGTACTCAATAAATGTATACAGTTATCATGGGTCATTTAAAGAAAATAAAATAATTCACAGGCAGAAGTAGATTAAAGGCTGTCAAAAGCTTGGGGTGGGGGTGTGCAGAGGAATAATTAGAAATTGATGCTTGATTGGTGGAGAGTTTATGTTTAGGATGATGATGAAAAAGTTTAGAAACAGATGTGATGGGTTTACACCATTGGGAATGTAATTAATTCCATGGAATTGTATGTTTAAGTATGATTTAAATGGCAAATGTTATGTTATATGCATTTTAGCATGATTAAAAAAAGAAAAAATGGTTTTCATTGTTTTCCACTGAAGAATCTTGTCACAGCGCCCTTTATGTCCTCATTCTTCAGACTGTAGATGAAGGGGTTCATCATGGGTGTGACCACAGTGTCTATCACCCAGGCTGTTGCACTTGAGTGTGTGTTTTGTGTAGCAGCAGAACTAAAGTACACTCTCAGGCCTGTACCATAAAATAAGGAGACAACTGAGAGGTGAGATGCACAGGTGGAAAATGCTTTATACTTTCCCTGAGCTGTAGAGATTTCACATATGGAGGAAAGTATCTTATAATAAGAGTAAAAGATCCCACAGAAGGTTCCACCACCCATCATTCCCACTGTAAACTACATCAATATGTCACTAAGAAAGGTGTCAGAGCAGGGAAGATGGACCACCTGATTAAGTTCACAGAAAAATTGGGGGTTTCCAAGTCTGTACAGAAGGACAGTGGCAACACCATGAAGCTTTGTAAGAGGGAATGCAGGACACTCATGACCCAGGACACCAAAAGCAGCAACACACAGAGCCGGTGGTTCATGATGACAGTGTAGTTCAGGTAGTGACAGAGGGCCACGAAGCAGTCATAAGCCATCAGTCAGGAGAAAGTCATCCAACCCTAGAAAGATTATAAATAAGTTCATCTGGGTGGCACAGCTTTCATAGGTTATGACTTTGCTCTGAGTCTGTATGTTCACCAACATCTTTGGGATGGTGGTGGAGGTGGAGCAGATGTCAGAAAAGGACAGGTTGGAGAGGAAGAAGTACATGGGCATGTGGAGGTGGGAGTCTGAGATTGTGGCTAAGATGATAAGCAGGTTTCCAAGCACGGTGATTAGGTACATGGACAGGAACACCCCAAAGAGGAAGGCTTGCAATTCTGATTCCTCTGAAAATCCCAGAAGAAGAAATTCTGAAATTCGTGTATCATTCCCTGGTTCCATCTGGCTGATGTGATTACAAAGAAAAGAGAAGGACATCATGACACAAGCATGTAGTACTCACCTATCAGAAATGCTATCATTTTTTGGACAGTCAGAAAGTCAAATTCTCTCTCTGTCTTCATTCGTTTCTACCTCCCTCCTGTCTTCCCTCTATTTATCTTTTCCTTCTTCTCTCCTTTTTTTCCTTCTTTCTTTCTTTCATTCTTTCTTTTTTTCTTTCTATATCAACAGATAAAAGTTTATATATTTATTGTGTACACCATGATTTGAAGTATATATACATTTTGATATGGTTAAATGTAGCTATTAACCTATACAGTACTTCACAGACATCATTGTAATGCTGAGAACACTTAATATCTGCTTTCTTTGTATTTTTCAATAGTACAATTTACCATAATTAACTAGGCCACCATGTTGAACTATAGATCTCTTGGATATATTCTTCCTATCTTACTGTATTGTTCTATTTTTCCTCCTGTATCCATTCAGCCTCAATCTCACCCCATTACTACTACCCCCTCTCTGGTAACCTCCAATGTACAAGAAGGTAATTTCTATATTTTACGTGTGAATGTGATCCCCTTTAGGAATACTTATTCCATCTCTGATTAAGAATTTCCATCCCACTCTCAACCTTTTCCTGAAAGCATGTTTTCCACAGTTTTAATGAGAAAATTTTTAATGCATTTTAGAAAAATAAACTGAATTTTGGCACATCCCAGGAAAGTCTAGACAGTGAGTGAATAGAGCTATAAAACAAAAGTCCGTACAATTTAAAAATGGAGAAAGAATATGAGTAAATTTCTAAAATGCTATATGCTATGTCAGATGGTGACAAATCCTGTGAAGAAGAGGAAAGAGTAGATGTGGTCTTATTTTTTTAGTGGGAATTAGGGAAAGACCACCAGACAAGGTGACAATTGAACAGAGACC
>NW_007739509.1:4160-4417 GCF_000696425.1 Galeopterus variegatus | reverse complement strand
TTTTCAAATATGTTGAGCCTTGCCCAGTTTTACTGAAACCTGTGCCCACCCCTAAAGCTATATGTATGCACAAACATGCATATGCAGCACAATGTGGCCTGCTTGGGCCATGTTAATACCATGTTCTTCCTACCCCCAGTCTATTAGAAAGGGATGGAGAAAAAACAAGTTGTCACTATCAGATTGTCTCTCCTCTATAGAATGTAGAATCGATCTCCAGAAATTCCAGTTTGTAAATGTCTCATAGACATGTAACC
>NW_007739509.1:1703-2673 GCF_000696425.1 Galeopterus variegatus | reverse complement strand
TTTTTTTTTTAACATTAAACAGAAGACTAGCTCTTTTTGTGCTTGTTCTATATTCACTTGACATATTGGGTTTCTATGTTTCCACAGTGAATGAGAGAAGCACCTCTTTCACTTTTCCTTGTGTGGCATCTTGTCTTTGTTTTTCTTAGTCTTTGGGTTTTGATCTGTTTGACAAATCCAGTGGGTACACTCTAGGTCTGTTTTCTTAAAAAAATTTATTTTATTTTGTCAATATACAATGTTGTTGATTATTGTGGCCCATTAATGAAACCTCCATCCCTCCTTCCTCTCCCCCCTCCCTCCCAACAATGTGCTTTCTGTTCACTTGTCATATCAACTTCAAGGAATTGTAATTGTTGTGTTTTATTCCCTCCCCCCCCCAGTTTACTTATGTATTTATTTATTTATTTTTAGCTCCAACAAATAAGTGACAATATGTGGCATTTCTCTTTCCATGACAATATGACACATTTCACTTATATAATTCTCTCTAGGTCCATCCATGTTGTTGCAAATGGTGGTATTTCATACTTTTTTATAGTAGAGTAGTATTCCATTGTGTAGTTATACCACATTTTCCGTATCCACTCATCTGGTGATGGACATTTGGGCTGGTTCCAACTCTTAGCTATTGTAAAGAGTGTTGCAATGAATATTAGAGAACAGGTATACCTTCAACTTGATGATTTCCATTCCTCTGGGTATATTTCCAGCAGTGGGATAGCTGGGTCTTATGGTAGATCTACCTGCAATTGTTTGAGGAACCTCCATAACATTTTCAAACAGGCTGCACTATTTAGCAGTCCCACCAGCAATGCATGAGACTTCCTTTTTCTCCACAACCTCGCTAGCATTTATCATTCACAGTCTTTTGAATATTAGCCATCCTAACTGGGGTGTGATGGTATCTCAGTGTGGTTTTAATTTGCATTTCCTGAATGCTGAGTCATGGTTAGCATTTTTTCATATG
>NW_007739509.1:0-384 GCF_000696425.1 Galeopterus variegatus | reverse complement strand
TCCTCTGGGTATATTTCCAGCAGTGGGATAGCTGGGTCTTATGGTAGATCTACCTGCAATTTTTTGAGGAACCTCCATAACATTTTCAAACAGGCTGCACCATTTTGCAGTCCCACCAGCAATGCATGAGAGTTCCTTTTTCTCCACAACCTCGCTAGCATTTATCATTCACAGTCTTTTGAATATTAGCCATCCTAACTGGGGTGTGATGGTATATCAGTGTGGTTTTAATTTGCATTTCCTGAATGCTGAGTCATGGTTAGCATTTTTTCATATGTCTGTTGGCCATTCGCATATCTTCCTTTGAGAAATGCCTATTTAGCTCTTTTGCCCATTTTTTAATTGGGTTACTTGTTTTATTGTTGTAAAGTTGTTTCAGTCCCT
>NW_007739508.1:35722-35936 GCF_000696425.1 Galeopterus variegatus | reverse complement strand
TTAATAAATTCTACTGTGAACCCATGTAGAGTGTATAATCCATATTTGAGTAAACCCCAGAAGAGATGATATCTCAATTTAAGCTGAAGGATGAGTCAACAGGGCATGGACCTTTCAAATCCCTGAAAATAGTTTTCCTTGGTTAAATCACTAAGCTATCCCACTGCTGGGAATATACCCAGAGGAATGGAAATCATCAAGTTGAAGTATACCT
>NW_007739508.1:26249-34923 GCF_000696425.1 Galeopterus variegatus | reverse complement strand
GAGCTAAAAATAAATAAATAAATTCACACACACACACACACACACACACACACAACCGGGGGCGGGGGAGAGAAGACTTAACAACTACAATTCCTTGAAGTTGATACGACAAGCAAACAGAAAGGACTTTGTTGGGTGGGAGGGGGAAGAGGGAGGAGGGAGGGGGGTTTCAGTAATGGGCCACAATAATCAACCTCATTGTATATCGACAAAATAAAATTAAGAGAAAAAAAAGGGTTTTAATAATGGAAGTATGAGAGATTAGTCTAGAAACAGATCATGATGGGTCTTGTAGAACATATTAAATAACTTTGAACTTTGTTATAACAACAATAGAAAGCCATCAAAAGATGTTAGTAAGAGAAGACTTAATTTGAAAAAGATCATTCTAATTACCCTCAGTAGCAGGTTTGGTGGATGGATGAGCAAACAGGTGGTGAGTTAGACACCTGGTGAGTTCAGTGGATGTGAAAATGTGCGGGACTGCAGGACGTAGTGACAACTCGAGATCTTGAGAGAAAACTTGGATCAAGACATAGATGGAGATCATCCCCATACAAATGTAAATAAAGGACGGAGATTGAAAACAATCTTCCAGGAATTGTAATCAGAGTGAAAAAGGGTGAGAAATAGAGCACTGCATGGGTAGAGGAAGAAAAGGAAGGAACAGCCAGGATGGCAAGAGCAAATCTAACAATGTGGAACCACAGAAGGTAAGGGCAGGTGACTGTCAAGGAGAGCGTGGACAAAAGTATCACATGCTACCCAGATTTTAATAACAATGTTAAAGGGACCAGTAGATTTACTGATCAGAGGGTCATTGTGAACTTGGAGTATTAGTGGAGTGTTGGAATCAGAAGCAAGCTATTTCTGACTAGAGAAAACAGACATTAGATACTAAGCTATGTTTTCCTAATTAGTTGTTTGACATTAGCCAGGATTCTTAAAACCTTAGGTTTCCATACCTTTATGTGAAATAAAAATGTTGACATAATTCATCACTATGAGTCCTTATACATTTAAAATTATCAGAATAAATCTGTGATCATCAGCAAATTAGTCTGTAGATTTCTTAAGAGCTTTCTGCTTCAGTGTAAATGTGAATGCATTTATCATGTTTATAATGATGAATTAAATGGAGGTGGTTGTATTAAATATTGCTGAACTTTTTGAACATTGAAAAGTTGTATTTTCTATTCATCTAAGGAATAAAATTCTATATTAGACTAGCATATATTGAAATGCTTGATAATACCCATAATCAAAGGTGTGGAAAACAGGCATTGGAATAGAGTGGGGGCAATTACACCTTCTTAGTGCAAACACTTGGGTATATTTAGCAAACTTTGAAATATGCATACCAGAAGACCCAGAGAGTTTACTGTGAAGAATTTACTGTGAGGGAAAACATGATCACATGCATACACACATCTTATTTTAGCTTTGTTTGTAATCACACACACACAAAAAATGAAATTACTCTAGATATCTATGCAGAGAGGCTAGCAAAAAAATGTTTGGCAGAGGCAAATGATAAAATACTTAATAATTCATTTAAAAGAATGAGCTAAATCTATAGACATAATATGGAAAAATATTTGAGAAAAGGGAATTCGCTGAAGAGCATGAGCAGCTTTTTCCTGCTTAAGAAAAAATTGTACACACATATCACAGTAAATGTCAGAGACAAAACTTAACAATAATAGAGATCCAGGAGTAGATATGAAGATATGAAGGATAGTGGGCGATTTAATTTTCTTTTTGGTGCTCTTTGTGCTTTTTAAAAACATGCGTGTGTATTATGTTTGCAATAACAAAAATAAAGAAACAAAAGGCATGTGTTTCATAACATATGCTTTTATTTAAACATTCTAATGATCTCTCGCTGCTCCTGTTCCATGTTCCATTTTGCTGCCCTACATTGCCATTGTGTGTCTAAAGGCAAGCAGCACTATGTAAACTGCTTATGTGCTGCTTTCTTATCTTCCTCTACTTTATTTTATGCCCCACTTTTCTTAAGCTCCATCATCCAGTATTCACCTAAAATAAAATTGACAACCATGTAGGGAAACTTCTTTTATATAATGATAGGCTTTGAGTATTTAATTGATTTAAATTTCTTTAAAAATGAGCAGGGCCTTGATCTTATGCACATCTTTATATCAAAGGCACATTTCTAAGTGTCTCTTCTGAAGGGTTTAGCTGCTCCCTTGAGTTACAATTCTAGAGTGGGGAATCAGGGTGCAATCACATTACTGAAAAAGGCGTGTGTCTGGCACATTCCCAAAGCATGAGTATTTATGGCATGATGAACTGTGAATTTGATGTTGATGCTTGCACACAACAAGCAGGTGGTTAGAATCTAATTTTGTCACCAGCAAAAACGAACTATATTTAACCGTGTGAAAAGTTTGTTTTACAGAAAATCCTTACCAAAAATTAACAATAAATAAATCAAGGTCAGTATTATTAAATTCTCTATGAAATAGAGTAAACTGAACTGAAGTGATATGAAAATGCCTTATTTCAGGAGCTATGCAAACAATTTGAAGGGGTGGAAAGTAGGATAGGATAATAAATGCCTGCAACTTTTCCAGAGCACTTTTTAATAATAATACAAAGATACATAAAAAAAAAGTTTGTGAAAAAGTAGAATTAAAAGATAATACAAATCTTTCCACAAACTTTTTGAAGATTACTCATATATGCAGGGATCACGAGTTTTCCAAGTTAAGGACATGGAAAAAACTTATGGAGAAGTACCCCAAAACATATCATCCAAAAAAATCTCCTAATTTTGGTTTGAAAATGGTCAGAATCAAGAATTCAGTTTATGAAGTATGCTTGATGTCAATTAGAATAAAATTCAAGTGCTTTGCACAGGTGTAACATAAAAAAATAATAAAATTTACTGAGCTGACTCTAAATTTCCCCTTACTTAGTTTAAGAATGAAGTCTCTCAAGTTCATGTCAACCTTTTTATTTTTGAACATAAGATACTAATGGTTTTCTAAAAGTAACTATACTATCAGTGTGATAAAAGCAGCCAGTAATTTGTTAAGGGTTTCTCAAAGAGAAGGGTAGTGTAACACCCAGAGAGAGAACTCCACGGGTTGTTGCCCTCAGAAGATACTAGTATCTCCTGTTTGAAATTCTATCACTGTAATTAGTAGCACATTTTCAAGCTATATGTATTAAGAAATTCATCTTCCATATGGTTTCCGCCTTGGGCATGGGGAAATTGGAGGGTAGGCGAGTATTTAACCTAATAACTCTTAACCCTCAGAAGGGAAAGAGCATTGTGTATTTTACAAAGACTATAAATACCCAATCAAAGTAATAAAAAGGAAAAAATACCAGTACATTGCTCTGTATAAAGTGGAAGGGAGGGGAGGCTGAATTTGAAAGGAAGCAAGCCAAAATATATGTAAGTGATTTTTATACTAGATTCAGTGAAATTATCTGAATTGTGACAATTGGTACATATGTATATTATAAAGTGAATGGGTGGTATTTGATTTGGGATTTAGTTATTTAAGCATTTCTAGTTGACTGATTTTTTTGTGAATTTACTTGTTTCTATGCTTGATATTATGACCTCATGTGACTTAAAGATATGTTAATTTATTCAAAAGCCATTGTTATCTCAAAAAAAAATGACACAGTGACTTTGGTACTCGTGGAATACACATGTATGTTATAGATCTATATTGTAGTGGAATGTGTACTAATCCAATTTATTATCCATACTTTATTTCTATCAAAGCAAACAATTAAGAGGTAAATACATTATACAATACCCTGACTTAAACACCCCAATTTACTTTCCAGTAGAAACCATTTTTTTACCTTTTCTATTGTTGTTGTTCTCATAGTCATCTCCATAATTTTTAATTATACGCTGTGCTTTTATTACTTGATTTATTGTCTTTATCTTCTTTTATTTCTTGCATTAAAAGGTGATCATTTAGCTTATTTACAACTCCATCTTTCATTTGCCTCCCAGTTTTAGACAGTTACATTAATATTTTTAGTCTTTCCAGTAATTATTTTATAGCTTTAACAATACACCAGAGACCCTACATTTTTGTCCCCTGAATTTTTAGCTGTGTCTGAAACTGTTCACTAAATAAGATGACACTATTAGCACCTTATCATTTCGTCTATCTCAGAACTTCCTCTCCTTTTTCTAACTTCTGTAGTGTATTCTTATTTTTATACTGTCAAGGTGGATAACACTTTATAGATTACAGTAGCTATAATTTTGCTTTCATTGCTTGGCCAAAAAATTGAAATCTATCAAAAAGCCTCTTGAGAGTTATAAACATTTAAATACTGCTTCTGTAATATTTAATCTTAGTGTGCTTAAGATTTTATGTTATTCTCAATGGGCTCAATATCATAATCTCTGTACCATTCAAAGAATGCTAGCTTAAAGGTGAAATGGATTATCTTTCTTACATGCCATCAGTTGCTTAAATCATAGCTCAATTGGTTTAGATACTGTCTGCAACATGATTTTCTTGGGAGGCTTTTGATTTTTATTTTATGTTTGTAATTGGTACCATTTTTCTTACTTTAAAAAGAAACATATCTCCACTTTTACTTCTAAACTGACATCTTCCAATCAAACCTAAGACATAGAATTCCTGTGATTTTCTTCTTGGAGTTCACTGACTTCTTACTCTAATTTGAACTGTTAGTATTCTAGACTTACTGCTCACTTCTCCTTCTGTCACTTGAAGTTTCTTTTTAAAAAATTCCTGTCTTAGTTTTACCATTTGTTATATCCTGTGCCTTTGTCACTCCTTATTTTCAGCTTTATTTTGCTGAAATTTTTTTTTTAATCTACTGATTTACTTTGGTTTAAATATAGCAGTGGAGCTTCTAAGCTTCAAAATAGTTGGTATGCTGATAACAGGGAGTTATACAACTATTTTAGACTAATTTCTGTCAGAGTTAATAACAGTTACTATAAAAACACCCCAAAGTGAAGGAACATATCCCTTTTTGTTGTTTAAGATTATGTATTCAAGACAAACCCAGCTAATAAGATCAACTCTATCTGTTGTGATAGTTGCATTTCATGCTAAATAGATCAATGATAAACTCCTTGGCAGATGGAACTCACATTCCCATGTGAACTGCAAATGAGAAATTGTTAATAGCTTCCCTAGAGTTTCATTTCTCTTCTGACACTTCTCAATGATTTCATCAGAGTTTCAGAATAAAAGAACATAATTTATTCCAAGAAGCATGAAAATCTTCAAGTACTATTTAGGAAGTTTTGAAATCTCTTAAATTAGAAAAAAAACATATTTTGCCTGTGTTTTGAGAAAGAAAATATCATAATGAAGTTATAAGTTGCTTCAAGCTATGGCAATACCAATTTGAAATATTTTATAATGTTATAATAGCACACCGAACCATTAGGATAATGATGCCTCCTATTTAAAAACAATTTCTTAAGAGTCCGTGAGGCTTTCCCCATCTTCTGAATAACTTACATTTTATGCAAAACAACGAGTTATATTTACAATTTTGAATTTACACTTTGATTCTCTTCCAAAAACACAGATTTTTAAAAATGTGATGCAGAATGGATTGCATCTTTCCCAATTGTATTAGGACTGATGCAAACAACTTTCTTCACTGTAGACAAATATTTGAAACATTGAACAATCACGACTATTACATAGATACAGATATATTGGTTAACAGAATAAATCGAAGTTTGTTTGAAAGAAACAAACTTAACTTCTAAAACATTCATGTCAAGTTCCTGCTTATACACTTACAAAGATGGGCTCAGTTCAACAAACATTTATTTTGGTATTCAACATCTTTGATATCTCAGAGTCTGGACTATTGGCAAGAGATATAAAATGCACAAAAAGCAAGGTCCCTATTCTTAAAGACTACATATCTGGGGTAGTATCTTCAATTCTTATTTCTAATCACAACACACAAAACAGATGACATTTATATACAAGGCACTTCTGTAGACATATGTTGTTCTGAATTCTTTCTCTTCTCCCACCCATCAGTATAAGGCACAGGGACATAAGCCGCCAGAAATTTTTGTTCGATTTTGCTACATGATGTGTGGATTTTTGTATGTCAGTGAATGATAGTCACATGTTAACAGATGTAACAATAAATCTATGAATCTCTTGTTTTTTCTTTGCAAATCATTTACAAACTTTTTTAAAGTCAATAATTATTTGGCTGTAACAGAGTGTTTATTTCATGTTCTTCTCTTCCCAGCTCTGGCTAAAACCAGCTGGATGCTGGGCAGGGCAGGATGAGGAATATAAGCAGAGGGTGTAATAATTTCTCCTTTTCCAGGTCCTCCCATACAGGGCACCAGTGCATATGTGGTTCCTGAGATCTCCTTCCATGAAGGGATGTAAACCAGTAGAACAGAAGATAGAATATGGATAAGCAACTATGCATTTATTACTTACACTGACCTAACATTTTTATATAGTACTTTTTATATATATTTTTTTATATCTTCATTTTATTTCCAGGGCACAAATCCTTTCCCAAGTCTTCTCCAGAAGTTTTCTTCCCAAGATCACACTTATTTTTCTCATCATAATGCTATTTCCACTAGGGGTGCTCTAATTGTAAGAACACCGGGGGGGTTTACTCTGTACGGTTGTCCAAAACCTTAATTCTACATTTTAAATTCCTTAGAAGTAATGCAAAGGAGTCTTCAGGTTGGCTTGATTTCTTTGGCCTTTTCTCCTCTCTAGAACAGCCACATATTCTCTCCTGAATTTATTAATTTAGCTTCTCTTTTAATTTTTCTCCAAACTAAAATGGATATCTTTCCATCTTCTTATATATTTTTCTCTGAATTTCCCACCCAGTTGATATTATCCACCCAATACACCCATGCCAGTTGGTCACAATACACTATGGTGTTGCAGCACATGATCTAAATTAGTACTTCTAGACACAAGATTATTTATTTGCCAAAAGTAGCAGTCATCAGAATATTCCTTATATGAAACCCAAATCTATCTTCCCATAATACATTGCATCAGACCTAGTTCTGAAGGTTCAGGTGATACATACATAATTAGCCTTCAACTGTAATTTTAATAGAAGCTATCATGAATTCTCTTAGTTACATTTCTCAACTCCACAAAACCTTGTTTTGAGGCACGTTAATCATTTTGCCACTTTCTCAGAACATACACCAATTCAACAATGTCTACAAATTTCAATACCCATAATAAAGGAGAGCCTCTCATCGTACCTATTTACAAAGAGCTTGGGGCAGCTAAAGACTTCCTTGCTGTAAATAGCAGAAGTTTACAGGATTTTGAGTCAAATGCCAGCTCTGATGTTAAGGAGCTGTGTGCTGTTGGTTGACTACTCCTGTCACCTTCCTGAGACTCAATGTCTCCTTTTGGAGAAAAGAGTACTATTACCTACACTCCTGTGTCATTGTGAGGATTGAATGAGAGTTAAACAGCTCAGCACAGAGCCTGATACAAAGCAAGCACCCAGTAATGGCAGTAGCTTTTGTTTCTGTGGTCATTATTGTTTATTACTATCCTCATTACTATTANCACACACACACATGTTGCTGCTTTATTCTACAGCCTCTCTTCAAATAACTGTAAAAGTGCCTGCCATTGCAGTCTATTTATTAGCATATTAGTTTAAAATCTATTTTTGGCCATGCATGAGACCAGCTGATTTACTGACTCTGTGTCAAATTAGTTATTTGACATGGAGGTATCACATGCTTGAATATCTCATTTTATACTGCCTTTATTTTCTTAAACTGTCATAACTCACTGATTCCATGATATGTCTAGAAAAAAACTAGAAAAAAGTATATAACATGTCCACGTATCCTTCATGTCCTAACCTTAACTAGATAATGCATATTCTTAAACAGATTGTTTTTAACACATCTGCACATCACTAACAAAATAATTGGTTTGATTCTAAAATAAATTAATTCAGTCAATGAGGGTTGAAGAGGGAATGAAAGAAGAAAGCAGTCAAACTTATTGCTTGCCTTAAAAGCGTACAATTAGAAAATGTTAACAATGTAGATCATATTTTCCTCTAAACAGTTATTACCTCAAGCTCATATAACTTTGAGGAACTATCTCACAGTAACAAACATTGAGCAAATACCTTTCCTTTTTCCCTTAATAGGATCAACCTGAACTGAAAATGTTTCCATAAATAATTGATTATTGTTAAGCATCTATTATAAGTAAAACTAGGAATATTAAAAAATGAGAAATATAATCTCTGGTTGGCATCAAAAAGCATCTAAAGAGAACAAGCATCTAAAGAGAATAAGTAAGCATTTTTGTGTCGAGTGAGTAGAAGATACAGGACATACTTCATATTAGACAGTAAAAGCGTTCTGATGTGGCTGGGACAAGCCAAACATTCAGAAAGTAAGTGAGAGTGTGATTTACATTCAAAATTCCTGCCTGCTCTTTAATTTTTTTTTTTCTCATGGCCGGTATGGGGGTCCGAACCCTTGACTTTGGTGTTATCAACACTGCTCTAACCAACTGAGCTAACTGTCATCCCTTTAACTCTTATTTCTTTACTCTTTGATATAGTCCCTCTTATCCAAAAGAAGCAAATGTCCTTAGTCTCCCACTTATAATAACATGACTTTCTTCCT
>NW_007739508.1:24134-24610 GCF_000696425.1 Galeopterus variegatus | reverse complement strand
CAGGCAACATCTGTGCTTGCCACTTACATCTCCCAGAGTGTTGAGTCTCTTGAGATTTAATGACATGCCTTATTTATCTCTTGAGCCATGCATCTAACTGACCATCTGGGAAATCTAGTCACAGAACAAAGACTGACGAGTCATATAGTGGAGGCAGACAGACCACATTTTCAATCCTAGATTCACCACTTCTTGGCTTTTGTTTGGATGAGATATTTAACTTCTCTGGGGCTTATAAAATGAGCATAATTTTATCCTCATTGTAGAATTTTTAGGAAAATTGAGAATAACAGGTGTAAGATACTGCCTATGATGCCTGGCTTGTAGCAGATACTCAATAATTGATAGACATAGATATTGTGATTAGAATGAATGATGCAATCCCTGATGTTAGTCATAAATATTTTAGGATTATTTGGGGTCTTTCAAACTTCCTACTGATATATTTACTTTATAAGGCACACACATCTCTTTTA
>NW_007739508.1:22035-23949 GCF_000696425.1 Galeopterus variegatus | reverse complement strand
TTCATTAAGAATAAGGTTTTTGACTAAAATGCATTCTTCTGCTTCCACCTATCTTCTATCTCTGTGATGACACACATATTTCCAGTGAAAACCTTCAATTCCGTGAATATTTATTGTTAGTGGAAGACCTGATTGGCACAGTGAGCAGTATCCTCGTGTATTTTCCTCTTCACTATTCCTCCCTCCCCTCAACTATTTGTTTACTTTTTCGTTCAGACTTGAGTCAATGGTTTATAATGATTGTAAGGGAAGGAGTAAGGACAACTCTGTCATGATCTCTGAAGGTTTGTCTCCCCTTTCTCACTCTAAAGGATCTTTTATTAAGCTGTGCTGAATGCCTTGGAAACTTTGGGGAAGATGCAATGAATTAGTCCGTTAATAAATTGTCTTATTTCTCTACTAGAAAACAAAATGGGTATTTGGGCTCTGCCACCAGACACTCTGCTAATTCCTTCTTTTATGAGTGAGATTTTCCTCAGTAATTTGTATTAATAGTGCTGATAGTATACTAATGGCTTTTAGGAAGGCAGTAATTGTGATAATTTTGAGATCACCAACCTGCCACACCTTTTCCACATTATGCAATTCAAAACATCTGTTTGATTGCTGCTTGTCGAGAACCTTTAGAATGCTTCTCTTAATTTGTTCATAAGGACAAAGTTGGGCTTTTTACTATTAGTATTCTTGTCCTTTCTGGAAAATGATGGGCTAATTTTGATAAGGGAAAATAATCAGTTTGAATTCTCCAGATCTTTTACATTTACTTCTTAGATGTCAATTGTTTATCTGATTTTATGAATGGTGAGGTTAAAGGAGTTTGAGATGTGCCTGACTCAATTACCTGAGGACTCAAATATGTTGACTGTAGATCAACTTAAACATCTGAACATAGCCAGTGTCCCTAAGACACAGTATTATCAATTTTTCCATGTGACATATATATGTTATCATGAGAAAGTAAATGCTCAGTGTCTACACTACTAATTACTGTATACTGAGCAATTTTTTTAACTTAAGAATGACCCAGTGATAATATACTTACATATTGTGGAAACCAAGTTATAAACAAGTGGTTCTCCTGTTTTTAAAATTTAAATATGATCTAAAACTATGCTATCATCTCAGTATTATGCTCCTTAAATTTTCCCAAATTAATATTTTTACCTAAAACATTAGTAAAAGCTTTTAGTTTGTATTGAAGAAGTATCTTAAATGATTTTATGAGCCTAAGAAAAATCATATATACTAATAAATGAAGAGCATCTATCTTATTTGCCCTGTATAGTTGGCCTCCACTGATGCGTGTTTGATTACAGTAATTCAGCACCCCTCTCTTAGCCTGCAATGACCCTGTGGTAATATGGAATAATTTTCACATGGAAGAAAATCAGGTCCCTCAAAACTTTGCCCTCACATTTCTATTCAAATTGTATTTATGTGGCCCACATGTCAGTCAGTTAGAGAGCAAAAAGTTAATGGCTCAGATTTGGAACACAAGTTAATCTTTCAGGCTCTGGGATGCTATGACCTTTTCAAGTGTAACAAAATGGAACCTTCCTGGCCTCAAACTATTAACTCATCTCCCAAGCACACAGAGGTAGAAACAGACCAAATTTAGGTTTCACAGTTCACATTTGTCTAGCAAGAGTTGTCATTTTTACCATAATCTCTATGAAAACCAAATCAACAATAAATTATAGAAAAGAAATGCAGAAAATTGGTAACCTCTGTTTATCTTCTTTCACACAAATGTACCTACTTAACAGATCTTTCTTTGTCTCTTGCTATTTTTAAACAATGCAATGTTGGCATAGTGTAGTATTTTGTCTTTTACTCAGACATCTAATATGTGCTTTATAACTTCTTTTGTAAGTTCATAAAAAGTGTTACATGTATAGGATGGCCATATAATTT
>NW_007739508.1:19398-21545 GCF_000696425.1 Galeopterus variegatus | reverse complement strand
AGTAAGAAATGCAGAAAATTGGTAACCTCTGTTTATCTTCTTTTACACAAATGTACCTACTTAACAGATCTTTCTTTGTCTCTTGCTATTTTTAAACAATGCAATGTTGGCATAGTGTAGTATTTTGTCTTTTACTCAGACATCTAATATGTGCTTTATAACTTCTTTTGTAAGTTCATAAAAAGTGTTACATGTATAGGATGGCCATATAATTTATTGTCTGATTGGGAGATTTTGAGGACGAAAAGGACTACATAAGTCAGGACCATGGTGTGAATAATGACAATCCCAGGCAAGCTGAGACACCTGCTGACCTTTTGCTTATAACAACCATCTGAAACCAAAATAATCTTGGAATTACTCAGATGGGTAAAGGTGGCTCCTCTCTCTGCTACTGCCCATTCATCCTCTTTACTGTAAAGAGATTTCAACACCTTAAACTGAGAGTGGTGCACAGAGAAATTTCATATGGATTTCTGATCTATTTTCACATGTTCAATTTGTGTAATTTGAATTATTTATTAAATAAGTTGTTTTTATGTTTTTGTAGGAGCATAACTTAAGCTCAACAGGAATTGCACATTAATATGTAAGTATTTTTCATTACAACTCAAATATAAAATGTATGTGTAGTCATTGACATACAATAGCCATAGAATCAAAATCCTGAAAATTCTCATAAACATTGGTGATCCATAGTGAAGATAGTAAGGAAAATTCTACAAATCTTGAATTCCAGTTTCATGGCATCAAGTTTAGTAAAACTGCCTATAGTACTGTACTATAGTTAAAACACAAAATTTTCCCAAACTCTCCTTTCCAAAGGTTACAAACAAAAAGAAACTTGTGAATTTGCATTTATAAACTGCATATATTGGAAGTTAAAAGTGAAATACAGCCATAGTCACCTCTCCTAGTCCCTTGCCTATGGTGAACTAAGTTTTAACTTCTCAGCTTTTTAAGTATTGACTACCCGGTGTAATGTAATTCACTCAGTGAAAGGGGGAAGTTATTTTCAATTTTGATTGTTTCTGGAAAAGAAATAATGAAAGATGTTCTTTTGATTGGCTACATACTGATGATCCATATTTAGGTATCCCTTACATTCACAATGAGTTGATAGTCAAATACAGGGGAACGCAGGAGAGTCACTATAATCGCAGAATGACTCTGTCAACTTCCACAGTAGACTCATCACTGTCAGCCAATATCTATCACCTGCTCCTCTCTGTCTTTACCAACTGAGAAAAAAAGATTGCTGTCTACTCTCATCACTGAGTTCATTGTCCCTGTGAGCATGCACTAAGGGAGAAATCAAGATTTCTTCTCAAGAACATGTAGGTTACTTTGTCCACCAAGTTTCTACTGAAATACAGAAATGGCAATACTTGCTTGTACCAGTGGGTGTCTGAAGACTGAGTCTTATCTCAAGTGTAGATGCTGTGTTAAGGCAGGCCCAAGAGCACTTTCAGGTGAGTAGACACAGTACGGGGTTGGATACCAATGGTCCTTCCCAAGGAATGCAGCAAAAAAGTCTGACATGCTACAGTTTGCTCAGAAATCTTCCTAATTCCTTCTGCAGGGAGTGCCTCTTATTTGCTCAACATTAAAATTTAACAAACAGGGGGTTTCTAAAATTAGAATCAACTGGACTATAGCACCAGAGCAGATAGAGAAACAGCATGAGGCATAACACTGAGGCCTTATCGTCGCCCTAGTACATCACTCAGTTCCAAGTCCCAGATGCCTGGGCCAGGGACCTCCGCAGGCCTGGAATAGTGCCTGGACTTCCTGTTTTTCTATTGCTCAAAATATTTTATCTTGAGAATCTCCCAAGTCAGCCTAATTAAAAGTAGAAATTCAATAAAGAATCTAGATCAGTTTTAAAAATTCATATGCTCTTCACTTAGGGCAATTCTATTATAAAATAAAAGATTTAAGACAGTAAAAGAGCAACACAAGTGGCTGTACTTGTAACAGGTCCTTGTACTCACTAATGGCTACAAAATACATCCTAATGACATTCCAAATATAACTGCAATAGAGGAAGGGAAGGAAGAAATAAAGGAGAGAGGACTAAAAGAGGGAGGAAGGAAGGGAAGAAAGAGAAAGGGAAAAGGAAGGAAAAGGGGAAAAAGAAGAGAGGA
>NW_007739508.1:15504-18398 GCF_000696425.1 Galeopterus variegatus | reverse complement strand
CATACTGATGATCCATATTTAGGTATCCCTTACATTCACAATGAGTTGATAGTCAAATACAGGGGAACGCAGGAGAGTTCACTATAATCGCAGAATGACTCTGTCAACTTCCACAGTAGACTCATCACTGTCAGCCAATATCTATCACCTGCTCCTCTCTGTCTTTACCAACTGAGAAAAAAAGATTGCTGTCTACTCTCATCACTGAGTTCATTGTCCCTGTGAGCATGCACTAAGGGAGAAATCAAGATTTCTTCTCAAGAACATGTAGGTTACTTTGTCCACCAAGTTTCTACTGAAATACAGAAATGGCAATACTTGCTTGTACCAGTGGGTGTCTGAAGACTGAGTCTTATCTCAAGTGTAGATGCTGTGTTAAGGCAGGCCCAAGAGCACTTTCAGGTGAGTAGACACAGTACGGGGTTGGATACCAATGGTCCTTCCCAAGGAATGCAGCAAAAAAGTCTGACATGCTACAGTTTGCTCAGAAATCTTCCTAATCCCTTCTGCAGGGAGTGCCTCTTATTTGCTCAACATTAAAATTTAACAAACAGGGGGTTTCTAAAATTAGAATCAACTGGACTATAGCACCAGAGCAGATAGAGAAACAGCATGAGGCATAACACTGAGGCCTTATCGTCGCCCTAGTACATCACTCAGTTCCAAGTCCCAGATGCCTGGGCCAGGGACCTCCGCAGGCCTGGAATAGTGCCTGGACTTCCTGTTTTTCTATTGCTCAAAATATTTTATCTTGAGAATCTCCCAAGTCAGCCTAATTAAAAGTAGAAATTCAATAAAGAATCTAGATCAGTTTTAAAAATTCATATGCTCTTCACTTAGGGCAATTCTATTATAAAATAAAAGATTTAAGACAGTAAAAGAGCAACACAAGTGGCTGTACTTGTAACAGGTCCTTGTACTCACTAATGGCTACAAAATACATCCTAATGACATTCCAAATATAACTGCAATAGAGGAAGGGAAGGAAGAAATAAAGGAGAGAGGACTAAAAGAGGGAGGAAGGAAGGGAAGAAAGAGAAAGGGAAAAGGAAGGAAAAGGGGAAAAAGAAGAGAGGAAAGCTCTATGATTACAGTGTACTCATCGGATGAAACAACAGCCCAAATCTTCAGGCATCTTTCAAAATATTTCACTGTGGCACACTGAGATTCCTCAGCAGGAAGTTAAGTCACAGAGGCACTAAAACTCAACTACTTTAAAATACATTTATTAAACCATTTATATCTTTATCCTTGGGAAAGAAAAAGTCTAAATCAGCTACCTTTAGGAAAATATATTAAACTAATTTGTTTTAACACCAACACAGCAGGGAAAACCAAAATAAAACTGTGACCAGCAAATAAACAAACCCCACAGTGGAAAAAGAAGAAAGTGAGACCAGGAACAGACAAAAGTAGTCTATCATTAAAGAAAGAGGAAAAGTAGCGCTAACCTTGGAAATAACTGCAATTCTTGTTATTTCCTGAAAATTGCTTGATTGTGCTTTTAGGAGAAAATATGTATTCAGCATGTTGTTTTATTTAAAAGCATTCTATTCTGTGATATTTGAACTAATAATCATAAATTTTATTTAATAGGCCATTCTTTTCAATGCCGTTTCATACCCTGCCAGTGCTATACTTATCTAATTTTGGAAATGTGTCTTGGTTACTTACGTAATATCTCAGGTATCATTATAAAAGTAGCTTAACATACTTTTTCTTTACCTAGCAGTTGAAACTGGATTTCAGGATTGCATTTAGAGCTGACATTGGAAACTTCTGGGAGGGAAAGAATTTCTTATTACGTACAAACAAGTAAAGAATATGCTTGTATGCATTAGGCTATTCAGGCTATATCAAAACTATTGACATACAGATATTTTAAAAACATTTGGACAATAGGAATGCCTGCATAATACTAAACTACTAGTAGAGTTTTTTGCTAAAGTCTAGATTGGTCACTTCCATTGATATCTGCTTTTATTTTTTCTGATTTTCTTATGCGTCGTTATCAGGAATAGAAAATAGTCCATGGTGCTGTTCTTAAAAGCAGTGTTTATATTTCATTCAGAGAAATTCTGGTATCATTTCTGACTATCAAACTCATCCCTAGAGAAAAACCAGGATCATTAAAAAAGTCTAATTGGTATATTGTAAATTATTTTATCATTAGCCTTCTCTCTAAAATCTGAATAATTTGTTTGATCTGTCACCTTTTATCTAACAGGTTTTACAGTATTTTATAATATGCAGGCTCCTAGCATTCTATGTCTACCAAATGATGTAAATATGAAGGTACTTCAAAAAGTTCATGGAAAGATTTGTATTATCTTTTAATTCTATTTTTCCAGAAACTTTTTAAAGTTCCCTTATATACGTCAGAATTTATGGGAGAAATCTGCAAGTAAATAGGCTGTTGTCCTGTCATAAAGAAGTAGTCTCCATGGTTAGCAAGAATTCACAGTGGTTGCACACAATGCTGCTAAGATGTTTATATAACTTAGATACCAATTATTCAGTCGCTTGATGTAGACATAAATCCTTGCATGTGTGATGGCCCATCTGAAGATTGGTTATTGCTTGGATCTTCTCTGCGTGATAGATACCCATCTATAATTTCTGACATTGTAAGTTAAAGATAATTATCCACATATACTAAAAACAATTTGGAGACCGGTACAAGCCTATAATCCCACATCCAAACTTTTGGGGGCAAGTTGTGTTAGAGCTCAGAAGTTTTCAGGGCCTAGAACAATATCAGAATGCATGTACTAGATGTTATGAAACACTCATCTAGGGGTCTGGATGGCACCTTAGAAATCAAACATGTTTGTGTTCAGGAAAATGATAGATGTTCAAAGTAGTACAAATTATACTGACTATATGCAGCTAGC
>NW_007739508.1:13659-15037 GCF_000696425.1 Galeopterus variegatus | reverse complement strand
TGTTCAGGAAAATGATAGATGTTCAAAGTAGTACAAATTATACTGACTATATGCAGCTAGCTATGCATTAATTGAGATCACGTTTTGTTGATGAGTTAAAGTCAGGCGAGATTTAGCCACAAAGTGAATTATATTGGAACAAAAATATCAGATTTTAGAGATTTTTAGATTTTGGAATTATGGATAATAGATTGTGTACATTTACTAGTTCTGATGTATATGCATGTAAAAGGGGGTATTTATAATTCAGTATACATTAAAAACATTTATCTTTGTTATGTCACAGAATCCTCAAACCAATCCTAAAATGTATGAGTCATTTTATCGGAACAGTATTTCAGCTCAAAAGCTCAGCCAGCCTTAAGAACCCAGGTCTGATCCTAAATCCTTTCCAGCTGCCACTATACCTACCTCATTTGGCTGAGAACGCTTTCACTCGGTTGTATTCCTTTTATATATATTAGAGTACCAAGAACAGCATTAAGATTCCGGTAAGTGCTCAGTAAATACCAATTGTTGGTTAACTAGCTGCAGCCATTGGATAGTTGTGGGCTTTTGTGGAGCTACATTTTTTCCAGCACAGTTCTGACTAGACCTACAGGGAAAATAAGCTAAAGTTGGAAAGATGAAGTTTTTGGTGACTTAATTGTCTCAGTTTCTACAAACTATAAATGCATCTGTAACATACAAAAAACAGAGAGGATAGATCATATAAAAGGACCTACTCTAGATATGTTTAAATAAATTTATTCATAAACATCATGGGATGTACATAACAATAAAAATTTTTGTATGTGTAGAGCCCTTCAAAATAAACAATTATGAAAAATATTAAAAATGAACCAAACATATTACCCATATAAAGTATCTAACAAAGTACATAGTTTTAAGAAATAAAATTAATTTATTGATTTATGACTTAAGCATTTTCAGTAATTTTTACTTAGGCCATAAACTGCTACTTTTCAACTTTCTATTGCTAAGCTTTTTTAGAGCTCCCCCTCGTGGTCAAAAATGAACATGCTTATTGAAATTCACTAAGAATCTGGTTCAGAAACATACAACCTGCTAAAGATTTATATTTATAATCGGTGCAAGAATAGTATCTTCAGCCAAAATGTGAATTTCCTGCTGTGTTCATTAAAGTCATCTCTCTAGTTTTATAGTCTTGCTCTTCAATAATAAAAAAAAAAAATCTCCTTTAGTAGAGCACATGTATACATAAATATGTTTATTTCAAAACTCCAAATCTTTCTCCACTTTATTAGCAGGTATCTGTTAATTTCCTTGCTCAGTCCATGTACGATAAAACTACTTTATCATACTTTAAAAATTCTAAAACTTACATAACAGATATTAAAGAAGGCTTAAAATATGA
>NW_007739508.1:4220-13385 GCF_000696425.1 Galeopterus variegatus | reverse complement strand
TATCATACTTTAAAAATTCTAAAACTTACATAACAGATATTAAAGAAGGCTTAAAATATGATGTGTTTCCTAACTGTAGAAGGTGAGCAATGTATCATGTTTGCATGAGTGATGTAAAATTATATAAGGTCTTTTCATCTTTAGGATGTTTGAGGACTCACAACTCCTGAGTGAGTTAAATAAGTGTTAAGTATTATCCAGTATTATAGAAAAGAAACCTAGAAATGCTAATACAGCAATAAATATACAGAAGAAAACATTCTCAAAGGCAAATTTGCATGTTCTAGGACAAGTTAGATGTTCTGAGACAAAATTTTCCTCATCAGAATTAATGTAGTGAGCAATAATGTTTCCTTTATTTGGGCAATGAGTAAATTTCAAAGTGCTCCTTATTTAAAACAATATGTCGAATTTTCCCAATTGTGATTAAATCACAAATACTAAAATATAGAAACTCATAAAATATCTTTTCAATAAAAATACCAAAAGTAGCTATGGGACTTGAATATTTTTGTAGCAAGATACTGAGGAACACAACAGTAATTAATTTCATGAGATAGAATCATCAAGGTGTGAAACCCCGATTAAGATAATAGTGGAGTTTATTAACTCAAAAATTCAAAAGACAAAGTACAATAAGATAAAGCTCAGGAGTTAAGAATAGACAGTACTTAAATATTTCTCTAATGAGCCCCAAACTCATATTTAACATTACATAATTAAGTAGTCAGGAAGTACCAGAAAACTTTAAGTGAAATTGTATTATTAGTCTGTAGAGAAAGAAAATAATTCATAGCTGATTTCTCCATTTTAGGAACAAAAAAATCTCTTTTTTTTTATATTTTGTAAGGCTGATGTTTTGTAAAGCATCATCAGTGAATATTATTTATGTATTCTAAAGATTTTTGAAGACCCAGATATGAAGCTATATTTTCTAAAGTACAGTCAGAAAAATGTTATACACTTTAAGAATTGGTACTGTATTCTGAATATTTGGTAGAGGTACTTTCTATGTGATTTACGCACAAAACTGGGGAGTGGAAGTTGGGGTGTATGTGTGTCTACTTAGTTATTTAACAAATGCTCATATGGCACTTATTGTGTGCCAAACACTACTGTAAAAACTTAAATGTAAACTTATTGAAACTTTGTAACAGGTTAAGTACTATCTTTATCCTCATTTTACAGATAAGGAAACTGAAGCAGAGACATAAAATAATTAATAATAATAATAATAATAATAATAATACCCTCCAGGATCATACATAGCTAGAAATTAGGGAAACATGTTTAAACCTGGGCACCTTGCTTCAGAGTCTGTACCTTTAACCATTCTCTTATGCTCATCTCTCTACTCCTACTTGGGAAACAGCTGTTTGCTTTTGTTTGTACGAAATAATGAGGTTAGAATTAGATCAGTCCGAACTAAGGAGTTTAGTCCTGGTGCTAAACTGGAGGAAGCTAAAAATTGCATTATTCTACACCCTGCATACTTTAGTCAAGATGCCATTTCCAGTATGGATCCGGCCATCACATTGGACATAAGTGGTGACAGTCAGCTTTGTACCCCATGAATATTCATAACCAATAAAAAAGATGCCATTTACTTAAATAGTGTGCTTAAACAATATGTAAACAGGTTAATCTGATGTCTAAAAACCTTATAGGAGTCCTTACTGCCCACATCTAGGTACCTAGGATCTAGGTACATCCTTGTTCCCCTTAATGTCTTCAACAAGTGTATAAACCTCTGAGGATGATTGCAAAGTCTCGTGCATAAGTACANCCATCTAGGTACCTAGGATCTAGGTACATCCTTGTTCCCCTAATGTCTTCAACAAGTGTATAAACCTCTGAGGATGATTGCAAAGTCTCGTGCATAAGTACAGATATACCTGTGTCAGGAGAAGGACACCATATCTTTATTATGAATCACAGTTTGCTGTATGATACAAAAATGGTTATGCATTGCAAAAAGGAAATTCCAGCTTCTTAAGGGAAGAATACAAGTGCCATCTCCATCCACACTCACCTATTTCTGTAGCTTTTGCTCATCCTATCCTTAGGACACACTGAAGTGTATTATTCTTTGAGGACACTATGCAGTGTTAGAATTCTGTGTCCTACCTACTGACCCAGTATCAACTGTATCAACTTCTCTTCCTTCTTTTGCTTTTCAGAGTATCAGTTGCTTCATTTGTGCAGTAAGGATCCAGCAAACTCGTGGATTTTTGTTTGTATATTTGTTTTGTTTTTTAAGGAATGAATTGATTTTAATTAGTTAGCACTTAGATGTTGCCTGAGACAGGATAAGTATTAACTGTTTCTTTTGTATAGTGTGAAGGCAATAGCTTTGATCTGGATTAGAATCTCAGTTCTTTTGTGTATCAGCTATGCGATTTGAGCAATTTACTTGACATCTCTAAGACTTGGTTTCCTCACAAACTGGGGATGTTAATAGCTGCTTAACAGGGCAGCTTTAACAAATCAATTTAAAAATTATCTAGAAGTGCCCCTTTGAAGTCCTATTAGGGCATAGTCAAACTAACCCATGTAAGGGTCAGTTGGTGCTCTAGGGAATTGTAACTGTATTTGATTTACTTTTTACTATTACTCAGAACCAGACTATAAAGTTATATGTTAACTTTTAGAAGACTGACAAATAACATGTACTTTTTGTCTACTGGAAAAGATAATCCTCAAATGTTATATTTTTATTGCCCTGTAGGATGTTAACCAATCTTGTATCTAATTTTGCAACATTATTCCAGAGATTTTTCTCCCCACTGACTTTATGTTGAGCAGCCAATTTTATTCTCCTTTGAACCAGCTTTATTATCTTGATAGTTCTCTCATTAATTTAGATTTTTTTCCATCTTTGATGGGAGCTCTTTGTATATATTTTTATGAGAGGTATATTTTTAGCTTTGTACTTTTTGATAGAAGCAGCTAAAAAAATTAATGCTAAAAAAAATCATTTGGTTGCCCCATTCCCTGGGCATTTTTTGTAATAATTTACCACATGGAAATATTCCTGCTCTCTTCACTATGTGAAATGCCCTTTACTAGCATTTCTCTTGTTACTATCCCAACCATCCTCCTTGGCCTAGTTTAAATGCTTTCTCCTTTAGGAAGTCTTAACTAATTTCACAAATCAAAAGTGACTGCTGAGTTCCCACAGCATTTGTGTGTGTGTGTGTGTGTATCATTGAAGTTAATCATGGTTATTTGTGTATATTTCTTAACTCCCCTGATGAACTAAAGTGTATTTGAGAGAGGAGATTTTATCTTGCTCACCATTAATACACACCATTCCCCAAACCATGCTTTGACCTAGCAAGTGTAGAATATTTGTTTATTAGAATTAGGCATGAAAAGCTATGAAATGAACCAATTAAACTTCTCATTTAAAAAAAAAAAATCATCCAGGTTGGGGGGATAGGTAAAAAAAAATCAGGTAATTAATCATCAGTGAAATATAGAAAATAGATAACATACAGAGTTCTTTATTATGTAACCACATAGATTTATGAAGCTTTAATTACTTATAGTTAAAATAATAGCAGAAAGTAAACTCATTCTGGANTTATTATCTTGATAGTTCTCTCATTAATTTAGATTTTTTTCCATCTTTGATGGGAGCTCTTCATATATATTTTTATGAGAGGTATATTTTTAGCTTTGCACTTTTTGATAGAAGCAGCTAAAAAAATTAATGCTAAAAAAAATCATTTGGTTGCCCCATTCCCTGGGCATTTTTTGTAATAATTTATCACATGGAAATATTCCTGCTCTCTTCACTATGTGAAATGCCCTTTACTAGCATTTCTCTTGTTACTATCCCAACTATCCTCCTTGGCCTAGTTTAAATGCTTTCTCCTTTAGGAAGTCTTAACTAATTTCACAAATCAAAAGTGACTGCTGAGTTCCCACAGCATTTGTGTGTGTGTGTGTGTATCATTGAAGTTAATTATGGTTATTTGTGTATATTTCTTAACTCCCCTGATGAACTAAAGTGTATTTGAGAGAGGAGATTTTATCTTGCTCACCATTTAATACACACCGTTCCCCAAACCATGCTTTGACCTAGCAAGTGCAGAATATTTGTTTATTAGAATTAGGCATGAAAAGCTATGAAATGAACCAATTAAACTTCTCATTTAAAAAAAAAAATCATCCAGGTTGGGGGGATAGGTAAAAAAAAATCAGGTAATTAACCATCAGTGAAATATAGAAAATGGGTAACATACAGAGTTCTTTATTATGTAACCACATGGATTTATGAAGCTTTAATTACTTATAGTTAAAATAATAGCAGAAAGTAAACTCATTCTGGAGATCATTACTTAGCATATAACTTCTAATTACATACAAACTCAACAATTTTAGCAAGAGTCTTTGTTTTTATTACCTAAAATAGTATTCCCTGTATAGCTTTAAGTTTTAGAATAACTGATTGCTCAGAACAAATATATTATCGCTGACAATGTAATATGTGGTAAATCACACCCTTTATGCAGCCAAAATTTTTAGTCTGTAAATTTAGAGCATACCCTCTTCCTCTCATAGAAAATCATTATGAATATGAGCTATGCCAATTCTTGAACCTCAAGGAGGAATGAATTATATACATATGTGTAATAGAATACAACTTCTCAAACTTTAATATATACACAGATCACTGGGGAAGCTTGCTACCATGCAGATTCTAATTTTGTTTTGCGTTTGGGGGGTGGCTGACTGGTATGAGGGTCTGAACCCTTGACCTTGGTGTTATCGGCACCACAGTCTACCGAGTGAGCTAACCAGCCAGCCTTAGACTCCAATTTAATATGTTTAGAACAGAGGCTGAGATTCTGCTTTCTCTTAAGCTCCCAGATGCTGCTAATGCTGTCTGTCCATGAACCATAAATTGAAGAATGGTATTAGAAAACCCATTTACAAACTGTCCTTCCTCTTTGAATGTTCCTTCTATCTAACCTTTCAAAATTTACTGTTACTATCTATGAACCTGATAGGGTGTGGAAAAATATCTTTCCATCTCTCACTCAGTGAAAATGGGGAAAACAGAAAATTTATTTTATAAATATTAGCCCTCTTCCTGATATTGAAAAACATCATGAAAAATTCAACATTACTACAGTTGTCTATCTTTAGCAATTGATTTTCATTCTTCCCTTTTCTGTTCATCTTTAATATGTAGTACAATTTAGAAGATTATTTTTAAAATGAAAAATTATTGGAGGTGAACTCCTATATTTGCTTCTCTCCTAATTCATTTCTTTATATTACTATTATTATTTCCAACTAGTAAATATTTTATTTGTCACTACTCAGCATTATGTATAGAATTTCCATAATAATATTGAAACAACTGACCATATACTTTCATACCTTGTAATTACCATGGTCATTATCTGATTTTTTAAAATGTTCAAATAGGACAGCAGGAAATTATAAAGTGGCCTTTTACATAGGGAAACATCTTTGTCTCTTTGAAAGTATGAGACAATAAGTTTGAGAAGGGCCTTTTCCCTTTCCCTCTTTAGACCAACAAGTATAAGTTGCTCTCTATAGAGAGACAAGCAATTCATTCTTTCTTTGTTTTGAAAGGTTAGAGAAATATTTCTTTCTGGTCAAATCTATAACTTAGTTGTCAAACTCAAATGTTAGTATGCTACTTCTCATTTTGGAAGTAGAAGAATTTATAATACATTAAAATAAATTTACAAATTATTCAACATAAAGTAGAGTTTGCATAAATATATATTGAGGGGTATGCACTTGGAATTCTACCACCTAACAATATGCCATTAGTCTGTTAATCATACAGTCATTCTTAGTCCATGTATGGAGTATGTTTATTTGAGTGGAGGAATTACTACAATTAAAGAGTGCCTGTCATGACGTGCAGTGTGCTTCATGTTAACTACCTTTAAATTACTTACTAAACACAAATATAGCATGCCAACAACAGGCAATAGCATGCATCAGCCACGTAATGTACTGATATGAACTCTTCTTTGGAGCTCTGAACTCTATGTGTCAGCAAAGCCCACATCACTCATGCACCCCTTTATATGGAGGACTGGTTTATAATGCTACAATGCTCTCACTACTGGCAATTCTGGAATGCAAGAGCCTTGAGATTGTGATCTTATATAATCTTTAAATCCAATGAGTTTGTTCTGTTGTAATCTAATTTTGTAGCGCTACAATGCCTTCCATTTTGTCAATGGCCCACATATCACCTGTGGACTATTGGTATAATCACCAATCAGATGCTCTACATTTTACTGAGGTTTTAAATGCTTTCAAAACCAGATTGAGGATATATGTTATAAGTTTATTTTTAAGTTTCATTTTTTTGAAAAGTAATTATAACCCTTTAAACAATAAAAATAAGAAAAAACTTAGAGAATAATCATTTTCATATTTATCTATTCCTTAGTTTAATGTTCATTGACTACTTACATACACATGGACTATGATCGATCCTAATTATATAATGAGGAGTAAGATGGACACCAGATCATGTTGTCAGATGGCTCACAATCTAGGGGGTCTTACAGACAAGAAACAAGCAAATACTGCAATAGGGTGTCATATAAAGCAGGAGCTTGTAACTGGAGGGAGCTACTGAACCATCTAGGGTACTTGGAGGGAGGTGGGCATAAGAGACTTTTCAAAAAGAGATGCTTCTAAGCAGCAAATTGAACAGAATAATAGGGGTTAGCTCAGAGAGGAATGGCAATGGGGGCACCAATTATTTTAAGCAGAGGAAGCACAGGTGTAAAGACCCAGAGGCAAGAGAAAGCAGAACACAGTTTGGAAAGAGAAAGTGGATACTGGTGAGATTCAAGGAAGTAAGTAGCTAGATTTATCATAAAAGCAATTGGAACCATTAAAAGAGGCTTTAAACAGGGAAGATACATGATCAGGTTTGAGTTTTACAAGGACTCACTGGTTGCAGAATGGAGATGACTTGGAAGGAGGGCTGTCATGGCAGCAGCAGGCAATTCAGTGCCTGGGCCAAAGCAGTAATGTAGGGTCAAAAACAGACAAAACCAACCCCAGGGCAAAGCTAAAATTTCCCAGTTCCATTTATTTGTTTTCTAGATTATTTCCTCTTCTTTCTAGATGTACTCTCCTCTCAGTGAAAACCTCTCCATTCATTTCAAGATTTTTTGATCTCTTTCCCCTTTTAAGCAAATCCCACTCACTATCTCCTGCCCTTTCTGTTTCCACCAACCTCTCTTCCTCCTCACTTCTCCTCTTTTTTTACATGCTGTGTGTGCATTCACACACACACACACACACACACACACACAATGTGCGGGTTTGGGAAGTCATTTTTACATACCAAATTTGATTTTTTCATGTTAAACTTTTAACTCAGTCTGCCTTTGGGTTTTCATGTTCATCTATGAAATTATGGAATGCATCCTTTTAAACAGCTACACATCAGCAGAGTGCTCACCTCAGGTCTGGAGATTAGCCCTGGAATGAGACATATTTCTTTTTCACTGATTTTTATCTTGATCCACAGAGTTATCTAGAATAGTTGATTATATGATATTAGTCCTATTTGATTTGGTCAGAATTAATGACTTAGATAAAACATCTAGGTAGGTCTGTAGTTAAAATATTTAGGAAGGATTAAGAGATCAAAGCCCCAAATCATATTTTGAAATCGTTTGTGTGATCTCAGGCAAGACAATCTAACTTTTATCTATAAAGATGTTACATAGGAGAGTCAGTTTCATACGTAAAGGGAGGAAACACTGAAACACTCTCTAAGTGGAAGCATTCTATTAAGGTGGGACTTTTGGAGGCAGGGGGACTTTCTAATTGATGTTTGGGCACATTTGACAGTTGTTGGTTGGCTGCAAGGGGCAAGTGAGCTATTTGGGGACATTTCAAAAGAGGAAGGATTATTTAATGTTCAATTTCCTAGAATAAGTGAGGATGAATGGGCTGCTGTTTTGTGGTTCAAACTATCATAACAACCCTTATCAGGGGATGGGTTTGCCTTGGCAGGTAGTTTCTCACAGAAAAGTGATCAAGTAATTTGCTCTTAGTTTCTGCAGGAAATCTTATTCATTAGGCCTGATCTAATCCTCTAACATTTCTAGTTTGTTGTTTATCTCTTTGAATCTACCAAGTATTCCTTCTTTCTTCAATTTTAGTGTCTACTATCATTTCTATGAGTGGATACTTTCCAAATTTCCATTGGTTGGTGATTGCAACTTTTTTCGGTTATCTAGTCCTGTTCTTCATTGTCATCAAATGATAACATCAAAGTGTAAGGATGAAAGGTACTTAGGATACCAAAAATTCCATCATCTTTTACTTTGGAATTTAAACAATAGTAGACTGTACTGGTCATGTGCCCATCTATTTTGATACCCCAAAAGAATTTACTTTTGGAGGATCGACTTTTGAGTATGAAATCCCAATTAGAAATAATCTTCTCTATAATCTTCTATACCAATTCTTTGATAATTATTCCTCAAGATTTATTGACTTAATAGGGATTATCATATTTCACATTTCTGGGGCTACTACACCTTGTGAATACACAGTAATTGTACTTGGAGGAAAAGTGGAAAGGAGTGGAAAAGGGAGGAAAAAGGAAAGGAGAAAACTAAACACGATTTCTTTCGATCCATCCCAGGATGACGGAAAGCAGTTTGTTAGTATTCTTTAAAACAGAAGCACTGGTGTAAATCTCTCCTGAATGGGTTATTTTACTGAGGCTTCATCTATAATCAGGACAGAGTATAATTAGAAAACAAATCTCTTGTATACAATATACCTTTACATATTACTATATGGTACCTTTTTTTAACCTAAAAAACTGTATTTCTCACATTAAAAAAATTAATTAATGATCTGGGGAAAGATTGCATAAAAAATCCCTCTATCAGCAAATAAAAGAAGCCTTTCTTTCCTATTCTTTTGAATTTCCCTCATTCTCCATTGCCATCTCAGTCATAAATTGGGAAACATAAGAATTTCATGGGTCTGTAAGCTATGAGCTTACATGGTTTTCACCTTGAAAACTAACAAAGTTTGCTGATGTGAGACTAATGCTTAAAATTCAGCTTTTTTTGTACTTCTCTCTCTCTCTCTCTCTTTTTTTTTTTTTTTTTTTTGTATTTC
>NW_007739508.1:1912-3574 GCF_000696425.1 Galeopterus variegatus | reverse complement strand
CTCTCTTTTTTTTTTTTTTTTTTTTTTTGTATTTCATTGTTTACACTGTCCTAGCAGGAGCCCTCCAAATCAAAGAGCCAAGTATATTATTGTCTTTAATTAACACTGGTGAGTTGTTAGCATATCCGAAAGCACTTTACACATGCTCCAGCCACACCTGAAATGTAGCCAGCAACACCACATAATCGCTTTTGTACTTCATCAAATTAGAAGCAATTTAACACCTACTAGGGGAACTGGGGAAGACATCTGGATTGAGGGTTTCAGTCTCTGAAGTATACCACTTGGATTTGGAAGTAAAAACCACTAGTATTTATTTGGCGAATTTTAATTTTATCATAATTCTTATACATTCTGTATTCAAAAAGAAGGATTACTGTGACAATTATTATCTGAAGACTCATTCACAGATTATGAGATGTAATAAATAAGTCCTGGCTCATTCAGACACTTAAAAATCCAACAGACAACAGGCCCTCTGTCTAATAAAATTCAATTTCTCTATATTTGTTTTGGATCCTGTTTTCTTCTTTCCCATGGATTTCATCAGTTGTTTTCTCTCCTAAACTTTCAACTTTCCTCTCTACTTGAGAAACCAATATATTGTAGAGTATTAAGAGCAGAAACTAGAGTGAGACTGTTTCAATCCTCTGTCACTTACCAGCTTGTGAACTTGAAAAAGTTCACCTTTCTGTGCCCCAGTTTCCTTGTCAATAAATATAAAACAGTAGTACCTATCTCATAAAGTTGTCAGGAGTATGAAATAAATTTTTATGGGTAAACATCTAGAGCAATGCCTGGCACACAGGAAGCCCTTAAATATTAGTTGTTATTTTTATTGTTATTGAATCCTTCCCATTAGCATTCAAATATATGCTGTAGTATACATCATTAAATCAAACCACATTACTTTCCTGCCCTAGGCCTCTTCTCTTCCCAGTCAAGCTTTCCAATGAAGTTGTCTACACAGGCTGGCCCCACCTCTCACCTCCCATTCATCGTTCCACACCCTCCAACTCTCTCTCCCTGCTCCCCAGGCGTTCTTCTGAAACTGTTCTTGTTATCATGGCCAACAATCATCATCTTTCTTGACCTCTTGGCAGCATTTAACACAGTTGATATTCCTCCCTTCCCACGCTATACTCTTACCCCAGCAATCTCATGAGTCCCTTCACTTCAGCTATCAGCCAGAAGTGGATGGTTCCCCATCTCCTCTTCTTTCAAGCTTCAGGCCAATATATTCAACAGCCTACCCAGCATCTGCAACTAGACATCTGAAGGCATTTCATGCCTCATATTTAAACTGGAGCTACTGATCCTTTTTCCCAACACTGTTAATATCTCTAGTCTTCTTTCTGCCTCTCTATACATGGAGTGGCTGAAATCAACAACAGCCTCCTATGACTCCCACCCATGTAAAATTCATCACTGTAACCTGGCAGTTTTCCCTAAGAACATCTCTTGAAATTCATACGAGTCTCTCTGGCGTCATTCTTTCCACCTTAGTCCAATCCTCTCAGATTTCCTCCTGGACCACTGCAATCATTTCCCATCCTCTCTTCCTAGCTCTGCTTCTAATTCTATCTTCGATCCTTTCCCTGCAAACAGCCAGAATAATCATTTTAAAAGAGAAATAGGATCATATTATTTTCCTGTGCAAAA
>NW_007739508.1:0-933 GCF_000696425.1 Galeopterus variegatus | reverse complement strand
ATGAAATTAGAGAACATTTTTTCACTACATCTCTAATGCTATCATTGAAGACATGAATAAATGATTGAAGGGAACTTCCACAACTATTTACATGGAAAAGTGCTATAAAGTATTCTATACTGCAAATATTACCTGTGAAAGAATGAAATAATGAAATTTTTTCTTATTTACTTGAAAAATCTTCACTTATACTCTTGGTTCACATGTTTGAAGAGAAATTTTATGTCTAATTTGTTTACCTGTTAGGACCAGATGGAGGTCAGCTGGAGCCATATGTATGAATTTCGGAAGCTGACAAAATGGGGCATAAATTTTTATTGCTCCTTCCAAAAAAGCTATGACTTTGGTTAAGTTAATGGAAAAACTTTGAGTGCTTTTTCTAAGACAGAAAATGAGCACAACAGCACCTACCTTAATCAGTTAGTATGAAGATGAAATTACATGTGACATAAACATGTCAGCAGGCACTCAAAAACCAACTCCGTTACTCTTTTTAGTCAGGGCCTGCTCTTAGGCATCAGATGTCTTGCTTTATCCCTCAGCCTTGGGCTCTTTGCCAGAGGCAACCTAAAGAGGCTCCCAAAACAAGGAGGTGGATAACTGAGCAGGCCGGCTTGAATATCCACAATGTCCTGTCTGTACTCTGCTCCTGAATCAGGATATTAGTAGGAGGCTTCTCTTTTGGTCTATTTTAGTTTATTTTAGTCTTCTTATCAAAGTCATTACTCATTATTATATTAACTTATAAAGATGTTTGTTTAACCTAGTTTATATTTCTGTTTTTTTCTTTTCATCTAACAGATCTACAATTCTCCACTGATTGTGCCACTTGATCTGTTGCTTATAACTCATCATGCCATTTAACTAATCTGTTAAGCTTTATTAGCTGAGGTAATTCACTTTACATATTTTACTCTATATTGCAGAGACTCT
>NW_007739507.1:35023-35937 GCF_000696425.1 Galeopterus variegatus | reverse complement strand
ATATAATAAATTTGATTTTTATTTCTGATGTTATGAATGAAAATAAGCATTCTTTTAGGCAAGTCATAGTCATTTGAATTTCCTTTTCTGTAGGTACTTTTTATTTATTAGAGCAATTAGCCCTTTGTAACACGAATTGTGAATTTTCCTTGTTTGCTGCTTTTACTTTGAGCATGATGTCTTTTGCCACATATAAGGTTTTTTTTGTTGTTGTTTTTTAATCAATTGGTTTCTATGGTATCTAGATTTTGAGGTATAGTGAGGAAATTCTCCATTAAGTCAAAATTATGAAAGAATTCTTTCATTTCCTCTAGCAGTTTTATGTTTTATATTTACAATAACTGATTCATTTAGAATTTATAGTGGTAAGTGGTGTGAAATATAGATCCAAATTTTTTTCAAATGTTCATCAAATTCCAAAACATGTATTGAGAGTTCATCTTTGTTCATCACTACATTTGAGTTATCTATCGNTCTATTGGGAGCTTTATTTCCACCTCCAGAATGACCAAGTATAATACATAGGACCCTCTTTCACACATGGGCTATTCAGTTGGTGGATGGCTTTTGCCCCACAGAACTTCCTCTCCGTGCCCCATCTGTGTAAACACACCTGGAATATTGTACCCTTTGGAGGTCATTTGTGCTCCTGTGCAAAATGAAAGTCCAGGAAGGAAACCTCAGACTGTACGCACTTATGTTTTGTTCTAAATAGCACTAGTAACTATTCCTATGAGTGGCCTTGAGGCAGAGACAGAGCAGCTGTGGGCCCTTTGCCTACAGCAGCTGACCTTGATATAGCTTTAAGTCATGCTAGACTGCAAAGGGGTCCAAGGCCATACCTCTCCATCATGCATCAGGCTTTTTGTTTATTCTCAAGCTTTTAGGCTTTGTTACTGTACTGATACCTCAAA
>NW_007739507.1:31199-33010 GCF_000696425.1 Galeopterus variegatus | reverse complement strand
TTTTGGGGGACACATCCAAACCATAGCAGCATCTCTTCCTCTCCTAAAAAAACACTTGCAGGCATTTTTATTATTATTGGGAGTGTGTTAATTCATAAAATAACTTAGAGAATATTAATATCTTTATGATGTTGAGTATTCTTATCCAAAAATATAGCATGCATTTCCATGTACTCAGGTCTTCTTTTGTGTCTTATAAGAGTGTTTTATAGTTTTATCAGGTCTTGCATGTTTCCTATTAAGTTAACTCTAGATGTTTTTATCTGTTTAGTGTTGTTGTAAATGGGAGCCTTTCCTTTTATCACATCTTCTAAATGGTTGTTTTTTATTCATTTGGTTATATTAATTTGTGGCTCTCTGATTGTTCTAGTAGTTTTTAATTGATTCTCCAGCGATTTCTTTTTTTTTTCCTTTTTGTCTTTTTTCGTGACCGGTAATGGGACCGCAACCCTCAGTGTCGCACCTGCACCGCGCTCAACCAGTGAGCAGACTGGTCTCTATATGGGATCCGAACCCTCGGCGGGAGCGCTGCCACACTCCCAAACGCCGCACTCTACAGAGTGCGCCACCGGGCCGGCCCAATTCTCCAGGGATTTCTATTAAACAATCAAATAATCTAGAAATAATGTACATTTTGCCTATCCCCTTCCAGTCTTTACATTGCTTATTTCTATTAACTAATCACATTAGCTTATACTTCCAGTACAATGTTAAAGAACAGTGGTAACAGTGGGCATGTTTCCCTTCTTCTTTAGCAAGAATGTTTCTAATGATTTCTCATTAAGCACTGTGCTTGCTTTGGGAATATTGTAATATAAATGCTAGAAAAGAACTTAACAAAATTTAATGTTCATTCTTGATAAAATATACAATTAAGGAACAAATGGATATTTTTATCTTCTGATACTATACATCTCTCTTTTGGGTTCTGATAACCATTCACATTCCTCATCCCTTTGGGACTAACCGGTGTATCAGTTATGCTGTTATCAGTCCAGGTATGCTAAATTATCCCTGGTGGTTCCTTACACCCTGCCCACATCTTTGTAAATAGCTCTTTTATTAAACTGTCTTAGGTATCTTGAAATGAGCATGCCATCTCTGTCCTGCTGGGACTATGACTGATTCAGATCTTTTACTTTTATGTCTGTATTCTTTAATAGTGCAAACCAGGGCTCCTTAAAGCCCATGTCTTCAGCAAAATAAAAAGAGTGCCCTAGAATGCAAATCAATGCAGCGCTTTTTTAAAGAAAGTCTTCGTTTCTTTAAAAATAACGGGTGGACTAAATGGTGTGTTTAGTGACAGCTGGTTTACATTTCTTTTTCTATCACTAACCAGTTATAAAGCTGGTTGGTTACATGCACGAATCCAGGCATCACACTTTGAGTAACACATGTATAAAAAGCAGTAGGTGTGTGGATCTTTAAAGATTTGAAAGACTTCTCCTGTGAAAACATCAGGTTCTAATGTTGTTTGGGAGAAGTTTTTGACAGCTTTCTCTGTTTATCTGTTTCTTCAACAGAATCCAGTTGTTTTTTACATTTTCTGTCTCTTCCAGATTTAGTTTTGTTTCATCATATTGTGCTTTTTTTCCTTGAGGTATAATTTACATACAGAAAAATGCACAATTCTAGTTTTGACTAATGTATACATCTATAACCAATGCCCCAATCAAAATATAGAACATTTTTATCACCCCCTAAAGTTTCTTTATGTTCCTTGATGGTCAATCCAAACTCTCCTCATGCGACCACTGATTTCTATCACAATGGATTATTTTTGTATATTCTTTAATTTATATAAACGAAAT
>NW_007739507.1:20785-29936 GCF_000696425.1 Galeopterus variegatus | reverse complement strand
CAACTTGGATAAAATTCACCTTCAGTAACAGAAAGCTTGATTCAGACATGTTGAACTTCTCTTACTCTGTGCTGCTCCACATGTTGGCTCTTCTCCCAGGCTATCTAGATGACTGTAGCAGTACCAGGCATCACCTCCTGCAGCAGGAATATGTCAGTGAAAAAGAAATCCATTCTCTCTCCTGCTAAGGGTGAGGGAAACTTTCCTAGAAGCCCTTCCCAGCAATCATTATTGGCTAGAGTTAGCAGTATAACCATTTTTACCAGTGAAAAAGAAATCCATTCTCTCTCCTGCTAAGGGTGAGGGAACCTTTCCTAGAAGCCCTTCCCAGCAATCATTATTGGCTAGAGTTAGCAGTATAACCATTTTTAAATTATGCACAGGAGGAAATAATGAGATACCCAAGATTGGCTTAGACTAATCAACTTAAGCCCTGGTAGCTTGGCATGTGGCCAGTTCCCTTGCAGCCCATGATTGTGTGGAGAATGACAGATACTAACTAAAATCAAAGATCTGTTAGGAAGGAAAATGGAGAACACATATTGGGTTGATCAATGGTGTATTCTGTAAATGTGATCCCTCCATCCTGGAATCCCTACGGCATTTCAGTTGTACTTTTCATAATTCACCTTATGTGTTCTTGATTTATGGTTATCTACATATTTATTTCATTTCTACTTCCTTCCAACATTAAGTTCTCTGAGATAGAGACTCACTGGATGCCCCACTCAGCAACCTGATGTGTAGCTGGCTATACTAAGCACTCAACATGCAAACATTTCATTAAACCCCTTACTTCACTCCTGGGCAGCATGGGTATAAAAAACCATGCCTCTTTGGATTTCATCCATAGCAGATACTTTTGTGTAGCTAAATTTGATTTGAGCTATGGCCTCCTGTTAGTTACCACCACAGGCCCACACCTATAAAGATGTTGCTGCTGTAAACTCAGGCTTAGTAAGCCCTATGCTTTGATTTTCCTATAATGAAAATGAATCCCTGATTTATCAACATACTCTCACCTGGTCCCTCTGCTGACTCACTTATAGATGGCTGGCAGAGGCTAGGTGCAAACTGAAGCCAAAGGACAAAGCTTTTCTCTGTGCCAAGGTGACTAGCTCCCACCTGGATCAAGCTAGTAGCCCAGGCCTCATTAACACCATATTCTAATCCTGCAGAGAGCTCCCAGCCAGACCTCCAAGAGCAGTAAGAACAGCAGGCACTCTGTGCCCTACCGTGACCAGGCCCAGCCAGGAGGGGCCAGGGAACATCTGGTGGCATTCTGCACCATAGGGTGGCTGCAAAATATTCAATGTTTGAAGGAAGGAATTCCCCTGATCTCACAGGCCCTGGAGACATAGTATTTGAAGAAAAGTATCACCCTATTCAAAGCCGCCCTCTTTCCCCCAACTCTGGCAGCAATGGTAAAACTTCAAATAATCCTAGTGGTTCTTTTCCTCCCACAGCCTGAACACAACCTGAGTATAAGCAGACTGTTGTTTCCAGGATCCAATGAAATATTTTATTTATTTCAATTACAAATCATCCTAATCAGCTCTTTTGAAAAGGTATAACCTGAAATGCACAAACACCACTTTCTTCTCCATAATGAAAGAAAAGATACACTGTCATTTGGAATAGAGGCAAAACAAATAAAAAAATTCCTAGTTAAATTCCTCAGGAGCAAGCCTGACCAAATTTCCAGCAACTGCTCTAACTAAAAATACCACTGATTCCACGTTAAAGATATTGGGTACTTTAAGGCATTAATGTCTGACCAGTTCATAGAGGGAGAGTAATTATTATGCGTTTCCCAAAAGCACTTGGGGACTCACCAAAAGCAAAGAAGTCCTCTGAGATGCCCACCCAAAAGGGGCATTTCTGGGATTGTTAAACTAAGGTCAAGACCATAAAATTTGTTCAGGAGTTTGGAGTTTCAATCTTTACCACTCCCTTCATCACTCTGAAGTTGAAGATACTTGTTTGCCTCAATCCAATGCCATACAGAAAACCAAAACACTGGTATGATAAATAGTTTCAAAGTGGCATGTTAAAGCGAGACCAAGGGTGCATCACCAAGATTTCACTTCTAGACAAGCAAGATAAAGAACCTATAGCAAAAAAAGAGAGAGAGAGAGAGGTAGTTTGGGGGAAGGGGAATCCTTTCAGATGATTAACATTTATGCTGTTTTTTAAAATAATGTGTTTCCTCTGCTAGAGGTGAAACTAGGAGATATAGGTACCAGTATTAAAACGACTGAATGAATGAATTAGCAAATGAATACAGTTTAGGCTCTGTGACATTAGACAAGTTACTTAGCCTCACGGTGTCTCAATTTTTTCATCCTTAAGTTGGGAAGAGCAATAGTCTCTTTTCTGTAATATAATGAGGATTAGGAGTGATAATCTACACATTACGCTTAACACAATGCTTAATACATTTGTAATAACCAAGAAATGTATCCTGTTTCCAGGGAAATGGGGCTCAGTGCCTGGAAGACCTAAGATATATTAAATTTAAACATACTGAATACAAAGATATATCTTGAAGACTGAATCATTCTCAGTAAAAAGTTCTATACCAGGTAAACAATATTAACCAGGTCATAGCAAAAAAAAAAAGACTGCCTCCAGCCATGAAGAAACCTAAATAGCTATGGTAGGCAGAAAGCAGCCAGTCAATTGCCCATGATCTCGATAGAGACTTAACTGAAAGCTGGATCTACTGGTTTGGGATCAGCATTGGCTCTCGATGAACCAGTGAGTAATAGCAGCCAGACTAAGGGAGAGGGATCTCCACATCAGATATCAGCTGAATGTCATGGTGCTTGGACTTGGTGGTGGTGGTGGTGGTGGTGGGTTGCACAGGGGAAGAGGGGGTGGAGATGAGCATTCAGTTGACTGTAAAGTCCCAGTCTAGAGAACTGGACTGAAAAGCGTTAAAAGGACATTTGATTTTTCAATTTTTCTAAAGCAAATATTTGGGAGAAGAATCCTCCCCATGCTCCCCTTTCTTTTTTATTTTATTTTATTTTATTTTATCAATATACAATGCACTTGATCTTGGTGTCCCTTTACCGAATCCTCCCTCCCTTCTCCCTCTTCCCACTCCTGCCCATCAACACCATACCTGTTCACTTGTCTTAACAAGTTCAAGGAATTGTGATTTTTGTGTCTTCTTCCCCGATCCCCCGTTTGTTTGTGTATTTATTTATTTATTTTTAGCTCCCACAAATAAGTGAGAACATGTGGTATGTCTTTTTCTGTGCCTGACTTATTTCACTTAGTATAATTTTTTCTAAGTCCATCCATGTTGCTGCAAATGGTAGTATAAAAAAACAAGTAACAATTTAAAAATGGGCAAAGGAGCTGAATAGGCATTTCTCAAAGGAAGATATATGAATGGCCAATAGACACATGAAAAAATGCTCAATATCACTCAGATTCGAGAATGTAGATCAAAACCACACTGAGATATCATCTTACTCCAGTTAGGAGGGCTAATATCCAAAAGACTGAGAATGATGAATGCTGGCGAGGTTGTGGAGAAAAAGGAACCCTCCTACACTGTTGGTGGGACTGCAAAATGGTGCAGTCTTTATGGAAAATGGTATGGAGTTTCCTCAAACAATTGCAGATAGATCTACCATATGACCCAGCTATCCCACTGCTGGGAATAAACCCAGAGGAATGGAAATCATCATGTCAAAGGGATCCCCTTTCTTTCTAATCTCTTTGCTTTTTTCACTCTTGTTTCAAACCTTCCCATACACCATAGAGCAGAAACACACAAAGACTAAAAATAGCTAATACTTGCATACTGCTTTCCATGTGCCAGGCACATTTCTAAATGTTGTATAACTATTAATTCATTTAATTATCAGATTAACTCTTTGAGATAGGTGCTATTTATAGCCCCATGTTCAGAAAACTGAGGTACAGAGAGATTAATTTTCTCACCTAATATCACAGAGGTAATAAGGTACAGAACCACTATTGAAATGCAGACTGTCTGGCTCTGGAGTCTGTGATCTTAATGTTAGCACTCTGTTACGTTAAATATGAAGTGAACATTGCAGATATTCATAACTCATTCAACAAATATTTATTAAGGCCTACAAAGGTAAGGTACAAAAATAAAGCATTTCACTTCAAAGACCTTAGAGTCTAGTAGATATGGTGACTGCATACATAAATAACTTTAAATTTAAGGTAACAAGCATTAAGTAATAGTAATACAAAGTTTCAGGAAAGAAGTAATTACTCCTGCCTTATATAAAAAAGTTTTTATGGAAAAGTCCATATTTAAGTTAGAGCCTGAAGAATGAATAAAATTCAGATCTTGAGAGATGGCATGAAAGGATATTGCAGAATAGTCATTTTTATCAACAGCTGACAGAATCCCCTGAGAATACTTTCTAAAATACCAATGCTTGAATTAATATTGGTGAAAAATACTGATGTCTGAGAACAACATGGCAGTATCTACAAAGGTAAATATATACTTACCATATAACCCAGCAATCCTAGTTCTGGAGAAATGAAAATATATGTCCACACAAAGACTTGTACGCAAGTATCCATGGGAACATTATTCATAACAGCTGACTAACTGGACACATCTCAACTCTCCATCAACTAGCAAAAAGATAAACAAATTGTGGGTTATCCATACTGTGAAATTCTACACAGCAATAAAATGGAAAAAATATTAATATACACAACATGAATGAATCCCCAGAACATAAATGTGTGTCTGCTAAGTAGAAAAAGTTAAAACTAAATGACCACACTGTATGATTCCATTTATATGAAGTTGTAGAAAAGGCAAAAATATAGTGACAAAAAGTAGATCAATGATTGAGGGGACTGTGCTAAGTCTTGATTGTGATGATGGTTACATGACTGTACACAGTTAACAAATTTCATTGAGCTGTATACTTAAATGGATGAATGTTTATTATAAAATTTAGTTAGCTGATACCACGACACAGACCAATTCAATCAGAACCTCTGAGTGACATGGGCAGCAGTATCTTTTTAAAGCTTCCGGGGGACTTCTGATACGTGGCAGGGTGAGGAACTGCTGTTCCAGGAAACAGAAACATTATAAGCAAATGTGTACGTATATACATATATATACACACACACATACATAAATATTATTGTAGAAATAAATAAATTTTTTTTTAAAAGAATAAAACTGGGTGCTGTCAGGGAACAATGTGGCTAAAGCACAGGGTCTACAAACATGAATAGTGCAGAGTAGTCTAGAAATATAACTTGGGAAAGATCACGGAAGGCCATACTTTTTCATAGTAAATGAATGCTCCAGACCATCTATCAGAAAAACAATTTATTCCGTGAAAACCTGTAGAGAAAATATTCTCAATGCTTATAAGTGAAAATATTATTAGTATTTATGTCTCTACAAATGATATAATTGTTATTAATAATACTTATTTGGACTATATTGTGTCTATGCTAAGGATTATATGCAGAAAACTGATTATGTCACTATGTGATCTTGAACAAGTTTTCTATTTTTAAACTCAGTAAACTTCTGTTTACCAGTCTGTAAAATCAAATGTAAAGTCAATCAGACTCCTTCTGGTTTTCATCTATTTCTTCACATGCAAAAGTATTAAACCTAGGAAACAAGGCCATATTGAAACTAATGACTAGAGAGGGGTCTCAAAGGGCCTGGATATGGAAATGAGTCAAGACACGTAACCAATATTTTTCCCCTTTTTCCTTCAGGGGTCACATGGTACCTGTCATCGCATCTGCTTGCTTTTCCTCATCCTGCAGTCTCATTTCTTCTGCTAACTTATCCTGTACATGCTCTAAAATGCCAGTCTCAGCTCCCTGGTCTATAGGAACTTTCAGCTTGGTTTTCCAAATTTGAGATAATTTTATCACTGCTTCCCAACCTAAAGATGGCCCCTACTCCTTTAGGTGTCAATTCCTGATGCATTCATCTCTGGTGTTTTGTTTTGTTTTGTTTGGAGGGGGACGTTGTGGGGTGGCAGAGGAAGTGCAGTATTTAGGATTGCTCCTTTCTCTGCAGAGCAGGCAATGGAACCATCTAGTACACTAGCCATTTATTTTTATAAATTTTTAATAAAAATTTATTTATTTTGTATTTATTTATAAAATAAAATTTATTTATTTCTTATTTTACAGTGTTAATCATGGATTCTGCTATCCTTAAGGGCTCTTCACTTTTAGTATCCAAATATAACTTTTGGAGATTTTTTGTGTGCTTATGTGTGTGAATGTGTATTGTGTGACGTGTGTGTGTGTGTGTGTGCACTTTGGACAACATTCTGTTACTGTTCATTGCAATTTCTTCTGAAAACAATCATAAAATGATTAAACGTTTTAGGGGTATTAAATTTTCCCAAATATTAGATTTGTGTTTCCTTTTTTTTTTTTGTCTTCTTCTTTTTTTTTTTTACTGACCAGTAATCGCAACCCTCGGTGTTGCGCCCGCACCACGCTCAGCCAGTGAGCGGGAACCGGTCTCCACATGGGATCCGAACCCTCAGTGGGAGCGCCGCCGCGCTCCCAAGCGGCGCACTCTCCAGTGCGCCTCTGGGCCAGCCCGTGTGTTTCCTTTTTAAAAAGGTATTATTCTTAATTCTAAGAAATTATTTTAGCCCCTGGCTATCTGGCTATATCAGTAACTCTTTTTTGATTGGAGCAGCAAAATCCCAACAAAGCAGTAATTACATGGTCTTAAACATAGTTGATTGCTTTGGAGGTGACATCTGATAGTTTGATACTTAAAGTAGACACAACCTAAGAATTCTGAGAAATGGAGACTAACTAGGCAACAATATGCCAAGATGGAAATTTGTTCTTTTTCCACCAAAAGCCAAAGCATCATGGATAGTACAAACCACAAACCAACAAAGAAAACCTTCTTACTGCTGCAACAGTGATGTTTTATAAAATCAAATCCAGCAGATACTTCTGTAAGTCATGCATTTGATCAGAATTTCAACTCTTGAAGGTCTTATAAATGCACAGATTGATATAGTAGCAAATAGGGATAGAAATTCTAGCACTATGGAAACAAAGTTGTCTAAGACTATAAACTTTATTCTGAATAGAAAGACTGAAGATTTTCTGAAATTAGTTTCCAACACATAGATATGAACATAGGTCTAAGAAAGATCTTCTTAGATACAGGCAAGACAAAGAAGAGACACAGTCCTCCCATAACTTTCATTCACACTTCTATGAATAAGGATTCATAGTTAGAAAATCAGAACGACGCGTTAGTTCTACTACTCTGTATATCGTGTATGGTAACTGTGTATGCACATATGCATGTACACATAGGCTCATATATGTTTAAAGTGACCGTGTAATAGTCCTTGTAGATCATCCAGAATACGTGATGGGTTTCCATTAGCTAACTCTTTTGTAGTCATCATACAATTAAAGACCTCTTTCTGATACCAGGAAAAGAATTGAGTGTGCTACCTACTGTGTATCTGTTGGTCTTTGTCTGCTTCAATGTCTGTCTGTCTCTCTCCTCCTCTTTCTGTTTCAGGAGAAACTAAAAAAATGCTCCCTGGCCTTTCCATGTTAAAGCCATTTTCCATAGCAGCATTTAAGCTTTCCTTGAGGGTAGATTAGGCTGCCATGTGAAATTCATGTCAAATCTGTTGGGCCGCTAACCCTTCCTCAGGCTGTGATGTGGCACTACCAGTATAAAATATAAAATTACTTATTAAAAATCAACAAGAAAAAAAAAGTCCTCAATAGACAGAAGTAAAAGCCTGGCATCTCTAGATTGCATGCATCAGCAGCAGCTGCTTCCTTAGTCTGTGGCAGAACGGTAAATCTGGGAGCCTGGCTATTCATCCACAGTATGGTTAGGAGGAGGCCAGAAAAGAACAGAATGACATTGGGTGAAAAATGAGTTGCTGATCAGCTAAGGTTACTGTCCACCTCCAAAGGTTATGGCAATATAATCATCCTCTCTCGCTCTACAAGGAAAACTCAATATTGCCTTAATTACTTTGTTCTTGTTATCCATTGTATTCCCAATGCGACATCACATCCAGCAAATGACTGGGCAGAACATTTGTTATATACATAAAATTACAGAATTATAAGCATAAATTTATATTATCTAAAATTTATATATATATAAAATTATATAATTATAAAATTATATACATAAATTTATATTATCTAAGGTAGCACATATATTTTGATCCTGTAAAGAGTATTATAGGAGTGGACAGTCTCCAAAGGCCTGGCCCAGAACACAGGGTAAGCCATTACTCTTAAAACAAACTCTGACTATTCCAGTGGGGGCAAAAGACACAAATTTTAAAAACTATTCCCCCAAATCTTCAGTCAGTGGAATATTGGTCTATTAGAAAGACAGTTGACTGACCTAACATTGAGGTGATAATTCTTCATCTAGGAAGGATTCTCCAGGAATCTTCAAAGCCCAGCCCATAGAATTCCCAAGTGGGCACACTTCTTTATCTTATAAATTTATATCCTTTATCATACGGTCCAAAATGTTCTTGTTCACTTAGACTTTAACAGTTGTCAGATTCAAATATTCTGCACTAGTCCACTTAGGAAGTGTGATGTTTGAGCTGATAAGAATAATTATGTTTCACTTGGTGAAAATTAAAGGAAAGGAAAAGAAGTAATAGTCACTCTCCTATAATTCTAGTAAACAGATAACCATTATAAATATGTTAGGATATTCATATATATGAAATGCAATTTCATTTATATATTACTATTAGTTCTTAGTAGTTGATTTGAAGGTATTAATATATAGACACTTGTACATATAAATGAATGAGGAACTCAAAACCTCTTCCTTCCATGCTGGTAACACTGTATCAGGGAAGGGCACAACATGGACATGATTTCCCTTCTCCAACACAGCTTTCCCTGCTCCAGCAGTGTCAACTCTGTCTCTCAAGCCTGGAAACTCAATGCCTTTTCAGTAAAAGTCATCACTGTGAAGACAGTAAAACAGTGAGAAATTGGTTAATGGACTCAAAGAATGATTGTTTGTAATGATGAATGTGCTATCCTGATTTGATCATCACATACTATACACAAGTATTTTTTTTTCATTAAATTTTTATTTTGTCAATATACA